>NC_141914.1:25239396-25391121 GCF_057802395.1 Ceratotherium simum simum | reverse complement strand
GAGAAACAAGTCACTCTAGGGAAGGCTGTGTCGTGAATGAGCATTTGCTCGCACAGACGTGTCTCATACTCGTCCTTCACGATGTGGAGGGCTCCTGGGTGGCTGGACGTCTGAAAGGCAGGAGAGAGGCGCTCAGAGAGGAGGATGGGCTCCCTTGCCCATCATGTACCTCTCTCAGCAGCCTCACAGGTGACTGTCCACCATCAACTGGCTTTCTGTCACCACGCGATTCAGGTACCATCAAGGCCTCCTCAGGATCCATGTTGATCCATCCAGAGGTTTTTTTGTTTTGTTTCTTGTTTTTGTTTCTGTTACTGGAAGATACTCTCTGCCCACTTTCCCAGGTCTCGATTATTCCAAAGAATTTGTATCTTTTCCACTCATTTAACAACATATCTTTTACCTCCTTACGCTTTTATCTCCTTATGCTTTTATCTCCTTATGCTAGGGCTGGGGGGCAAAGGTCAAAGGTGATGCTTTATCCTAAGTCAAAGCCTCAATTCCTCCTCTGTAAAGTGGGGAGACTCGGACTAATTGGTCTGGTGTTAGGCTCAGCAGTGATAAAGAGTTCCCTGGTGATTTGAGTGTGCACCGTGGTTAAGTGGTACTACAGTAAAGGTTCTAGAGATTTGCTTGCCCATTTCCAGGCCTAGGAACTGCCCCCTTGCCAGTTTCCCACCCTTGACTTTACCAGAAGAAAACCCAACTCTCGCCCCAGTCAGAGTCCCATGGAAACCTCACATTAGAGGCCAAATGAGGAAGGTTGCCATTTTCCTCTTCTTTAAAGTCTACTCCCTAATTCCACCCAAATGAAGTTGTTTAAACAAACAAACAAACAAATAAAAAACCCTGATTACAAATGTGCCAGGGGCAGGAATGTGGCTGATTCTCTTTTTGTCCCCCTGGACAGGGTGTAGTGAAGCATTAAATAGCACAGACTCAGGTTCCAAGATTACTCCCTGCATCCCAGGTGTGGCCCTAAAGTGACAGGCCTGAAGAACACAGCAGGACATCTGCATGCACAAACAGACTTGTCCTCGATGCCACCTTTAAACAACACACTTCCTAAAAATCAAGTCTGCTCAGAAAAAACAAAGATTTGCCATCCTTTTGAGCATGCCCCAGGCTGAAGGGAGCTCCCAAAGAGAGTTCCAGAAATGGCACAGGTGACAGCAGGACCAAGGTGAAAGTGTGCAGCCTTCCAAACGATAGCTACCTCAGAGGGTCCAGCCTGGGTTAGCTGCATAAACCCTGGTGTGTTTGTTAATCAGCCAGGTCATCTTACAATCCCACAGACTCGGAAACACAACTTCCATTCACCAAAGGAAGAGACCTGCTCTCTAAGTAAAGCTGGCCTATGGGCAGGGCATTTGGACAGACCTACTCTGAGCTAGGAGAAAAGGAGCTTGCAAAGTCCTGGAGAAGGCCCAGAACTATTGCTCCTAGGAATCTGGGGCTGGCTGGCCGAGAGGGAAGGTGGCAAAGGGGTGGGTTTGGGGGGCTGGGATGGAAACTGATATATCCATTTCCCGACAGCAGCCTCCTGTCCTATTTCCCACCTTGCCTCACAGAGCTGTTCATCCCTTCCTTCTGGAGCATTCAGAACATGAAGCAGAAATGAAATGGAAACCAAAGCAGCAGGGAGAAAGAAAGAATAATCTGGAAACCCTAAAACCACAACCTTTCCACACAGCCCTTCCCTACCCCTCCCAGACAAACCCCAGGGCCACAATCTTCTGGCCTTCTCCATCTGCCCCTTCTTTCCTCCCCAGTCAGGCTGGGTGAAAAACAAGTCGTCTTTTAACTTAAAAAAAAAAAAAAAAAGCCATTATAATCACCACCCCTACATTTGTGAGTAGTAGACCAAAGAAGGAATCCACATTCCAAAGACTGTGACCTGTCTAACCACAGTGTCTCAGCCACCCCAACTATAAGACGCTGGGAGCTTTTCCAAAACGGGGAGACAGAGAAGCGAGGAGAGAGCTGACCCAAGAGAACTGCACCAGTGTGGCCGTGAGACGCCCCTGGCTCAGCCCAGAGCTGCAGCTGGCTGGGACGCAGAGCAGGAACCCTCCTTTGTTCCCTCCAATCCCTGCTGCCATCACCTCTCTTTCTCCTCCTCCTGCTGCATCCCCAACTCTCCCCGCCATCTCACGGGATCCTTCGCTCCCCAGCTGGGCTCCGGTTTCCTGGCAGGGCAGGTGGAATCCTCGTTAATAAACCGCACATTTCCTCCAGGAAACAGTCTTTGGTCAAAACGTGCCTGTGCACACCTCCATTCCTCCTCCTTAAGTAACAGTCACTTTCGTGAAAGCCCAATGCTGTCTGCCTGCACACACACAGACACATGGACAAACATACCCACCCCCATAGACACACTCAGCCACCCCTCACACCATCACCCTCTGGCCATGCCCACCAGGCTTTGCCAACACAGGAGCTCTGCTTGCCGCAGGGCAGGCGGCCCTCACCCTGCAGCCAGCCCTCCTTCTCTGCGACACTGGCCAGGGTTGCTCTGGCCAAGGGCACTGATGAGGTCTGTGTGGTTTACGTGCAGGAAAGCCCCGTGATGGCTCAGACACGAGTTCAAATCTGAGAGCAGCAGGGAGGTCAGAGAGATCCAGACAGAGGAAAACCGGAGGAGGTGACACATTTGGTACTTGAAACTAAACAGGAAGGGCCCTAACGGGTCTGTGCCCCCACCCACAGCGAGCTCAGAGGCTCTGAAAGCTCGTGTATGAGTGAGATCATCCCTCCGCTCATGACCTGGGGGAGGCCCTGACCCCCAGGGTGTGCTGCCCTGGGGGCCACTTGCTGGCCCACAAGTCAGGGGCAGTGCAGGGTTGCAGCAACCGGCCCCAGCAACACCAGCTGGGTGGCCCTGGGCACGTCTCCACACTCTCTGGACAGCACTCCATCCTTTTAAAGTGAAGGGCTTGGCCTAGCTGACCTCCACAATCCCTTCATGCCTCAAGCTCCAGGACTCGCATCCACCTACTGCTTTTAAAATCCAAGTCAGATTTTACGTCCAATAAACTCTCTCTAATTAAGTCCATTTAACTGGTATGCTTACTTAAGCATTGCCCTGAAAACATTTAGTTTGTCTTCTCCAATGGGTCCTGGAACCTCACCAGACTGCGAGCTTTCCTGAGGGCAAGAACTGGGCCCCCCATCGTTAGTCCGCAAGTTCAGGGGCAGCTGGAAAAAGCCGAGGATTATTTGACCATTCTCTCTAAGTCAGTGTGTATGTAAGAACTAAACAATTGTCCTGTGTGTGCACAGAATTAAATCTGGACTGATTTGCAGGTCCTAATGGAACACTCCATCATAGTCAGGGCTGGGGTAGGGGGAGGAGTGGTTCCTGCCTTCCTCCAGGTCCAGACAGGTAGTTTCTCTTCAGCAAGAGTTCTAAAGCCTGAGTTTCCTGCAAAAGAAAACAGCCCAGGTCTGGAGATGAGAGGACGTTCTTTTCCGGGGAAGGGAATCAGGGTAGGGCGTGCACAGCACAAGGTGCAGACCTTGCCTTGGGCACCAAGCCAAGAGGAGTTTCCGTGCAAAACCTGGCAGACGAATTACTAGTGATGGGAAGTGATGAGACTCCAGCTCAGGACGGCACGGAACGGTCTGTCTGAGAGATGAGAGGGAGAAAAACATACCGGTTTTAGGACTTGTGAGTAGCTCTCAAAACCAAGGCTGGTCCTCACTTGACCCAGAACAAGTAGGGAGTGGGAGAGGAGGGAGGCTCTGAGAGAAAAGGAAAGAGGGAGCAAGGCCATCAGGACACACACTTGGATTATGTCAGTAAATTATCTGGAAAAACATTTGTCCTAGCTGAGTCACCGTGGCTCGGACAAAGTGCTCCTGTCTGGGTTCCGGGAGAAATGTGGCTGGCTGTCACACTTGCTCAACTTAGAAACAGGAATACTCCTCCTTGGGGAGACAGAGTCAACTCCCAGTTTCCTCGCATGCTCCTCCATGCTCCGTCCTCTGGCAGAGAGCTCTGCCTTCTCTCTGCCACAGAGCTGTCCACCCACCCTCGCCTGGGCACTCCTTGTGGGTACAGCCCTTACAGAGGAAAGAGGACATCCGAAGGAGACCTGGGTCTGGCCTCCATGATTTCATGTCTGGAAAAGAGACCTGTCATTGGCCTCGAGGGGTCTGGAGGTGAGACACTGCCATTTCCCCTTGGGGAGCCCTAGTCTAATGGAATTAAGTAAACTCACCCACCAGATAAGACCCACCATCCCTGCCCTCAAGAAGTTCACCATCTATCAGAGAGAAAGCCTCACGGACAATCAGAAGTCCTAGAAGAGATGGGACCCATCACCACTACATAATGAGTTTTCTAGATTCAAAAGTCTTTTTCAAATTTTGTTCAAATTATTTTGTTCTGTTGAAGTGATGCTGTACTTTTAAGAAAGAAATTCTTAAGAAGTCTTTTTATCTAAAGCAATCCAAGAAGAGATGAGATGGAGCGGAATAGGTGAGGCAGAGACCTTCTTTCAGTGGAAGCTACAGGGGCAAACTGGTACAGAGATTTCTTGCAACTAGTAAGTGTATTCACCAGGGTTATACTCTCAGCAACAAAAAGCCCTAGGGAGTGATGGTTTTCTTGCTCTCATCTTCTACGTTCAGAGAAAGAAAATAGAATCTGAAAGGGAAAGTTTGAAAAAACAAATTAAGACTTTTTTCTTCAATGTTTATAGCTGATGAAAATAATGAGGTAGACAGTAGAAGTTCCAAGAGATAACTATGCTTGGGGCACTGTGACTTCAAATCTACCTAAGACTGAAGATGAACCAATAGGGAGAATTTTTTTAATTAAAAAAGAATTTGATTTCATAAAAGAAAGTTAAGAATTGGTATAGACATACCACATTATTTAGGTATTTCCCCCCGAAATAGCATCATTATAAAATTCCCATTATAAAATAACTGACAATTATTACATACCCAGGCTAAATATTTTCACAAATGTTATTTTATTGAATATTTACTACAGTTCTGAGAAAGATTATATTAAACCCATTTTGTAGTTGAAAAATAATTGTTGTTAGTGGTTATTTAAGTTTCAGCGTTTCAATAAAATTTTAAAGAGTGAAGCCTGGAAAATCCAAGGTCTAATGAGGAGAGAGCAGAAAATTACCATTTGGAGCCTCTGACAAAACCCATCTGTCTTCTTGGGCAGCTGAGTTGAGGTACTCCACCACTTGGTGGCAGCATACCTAACTTGCCAGAAGTGTATCTAATAAAAGCAGTCTCTCTACAAAGTTAGTGTCATAACACAAAATGTCAGCATCCAATATATGCCTAAAAATGTACACAACCCCAATCACCAGTGAAGGGCACATGATAAGATGTGACCAACGATAGGTGAAGAGAGAAATACATAACATGCTGAAAATAATCATATAATGGGGGAGGGAGAAACAGCCCAAATCTGGAACCCACCAAGTGAAAAACACATCCCTCTTCCCCCATGCCAGGCTGTCTCTTAAGCATCTATATTCAGGGAGCTCCCTTATTTTCAACATTCCAGCCAAATGAATCTGAACTACATTTAAATCATCTTGGTTCCCTAGCATGAATTCCAGAAAAACCTGAAAGTACTGGGACTTATTTCATCTGACATGTTGAAGTTTACCTAATCAAGGTGGCACCAGAAACATCAGCTTCCTAATCAGCCTGCTGTTGGTGAGCCGTAGACTTCAGAAGCCTAAAAAAGAAATCAACTGGCCCCACCTAAGCTTTAAGGCTCACTCAACATTGCTGCCCAGAGACAAAACCCAAGGAGGCCTGACTTTCTCGGTGGAAGACAGGTAAGGACCTCAGTCCAGGTGAGCACAGAGGAGGTTAACAGCCACTTCGGGCCAAGCCCGGAACTGACTGCACAACCAGCCAAGGCGGTGAAACACACCCGGAGGCAAACTAAAGATTCACGAAGGGCAGAAACAATTAAGTCTTTCTCCATTTCACATCAGATCCGAACTTTAATGTGTGGGCCCTGTTAAGAGGCCTATCAGGTTAGGAAAGTAAAAAGAACCCCAACCTGCAGACCCCAAAGGGCAGGCCCTGTGATTGTTTACTCTTTTCAAACCCCGGATCAGGTTTAGGCAGATAACATATGGCCCTAAGTTAGGGTTTCTTGATGATACTGATGTCAATGTTTGCACAGTGGGGCAACGATGAGCAAATAAGCTTAAATCTGGAGAAATGCAAAGACCTGGAAGTTTAAGGCAAAGGCATACTGGAAGTATAAATTGGGAAATTTGGAAAGTAATTTGACAATGTGTATCACCAGCCTTAAAAAAAATGTCCATGATTGCCACAAATCTATCCCAAAGAAACCATCTAAAATGTACACAAAGGTTTATACACAAAGATGTTTACTGAGAGTTATTTATAGCAATGAAGTTTTGCAAATGACTTAGCTGTCTAACGATAGGTTAATTAAAATATGGTGCATCCCAAGACATACTCTTAGGCATAAAAAGTTTGTAATGTTATGAAAATATTCTTTTGGTGTAATACTAAGTGGAATACAACAAGAAGCAAAATTAAATAAATGACATGATTCAATTCTGTTTTTAAAAAGCTCTAAAGAAAAAAAGGAAAGCAAAATATCAATATATTAATTGTTACTATCTCTAGAAGGTAGAGTTACAAGTGGTTTTTTTATTTTTCATATTTTTCTGCACTTATTTTCTATAATAAGGAAATATTTTTCTAATTAAAAAAAGAGGCCAAGACTTTATCACACTATTAGGCATATATATTCATTCAGTCAGTATTTATTATGAGCCTGCTGGGTGTTACTGACTTTACTGCTATTCCGACTAGCTCTAATCCTAACTTTAGCCATCACCCAAACTCTGACCTTAACAAAGCAGTGCTAGGGACAATGAAGGACAAGGTCCCTACTTTCAAGCAGGGCAAGGGAAAGAAACTGCCACTTGTCATTGGCCCCTTCTGTGTGCCAAGTCCTGGGTCAGGTACCTTACATGTGTTCTCGTGTAATCCTCACTACCATTATGTTTGGTGGTATCTCTATGTCTATTTTATGGGTGAGGAAATTTGTCAGCAAGTGTGCACATTTCTCCTCCCAGAGGGGAAGGTTCTGGGGTTCACTCCTCGTGGGCTGGAACCCCCTGCATAATTTCCAGGGTCAGTAGTTTTCCTCGAGCCCACTCTTTCCTTCTCTACTAGTCCACAGTTCCCCTCCCACTGAGTCAGTGGCAGGGTCCAAGTCCCTTCTAAGGGTCACATTGAAGATGCATGTGAAGGAGAAACAACACACCCCTCTTCATCTCCATCAGGAATCCTTTCTCCAATGCTAGGTCCTTGATTTATCCCCTAAAGGCATTTACTGGTTCCGGGAATAACCAGGGCTGCTTCTCATAGTTACTTCATGACCACATGGTTTCCGCCTCGGATTATCCAGGTTATTTTTCTCCAGGGAATCACAGATGCTTGTCTCCACATTTGAAGCATCACAGCTGGCTATCCCCCCGCCACATACACACACACACACACACACACACACACACATTCACAGGGTTCCCACGAGCCTCTCTGGCCCCTCAGCCCCATCAGGATTGTGCCAGCATAGACACAGATCCACCAAGTCCAAGGTGGCACAGTTAAGGAAGCGAACCAACTTCAAAACGCGTATCACCTGACCACTCACTAACGCCAGAATTGTGCTCCTGATGCCAGAGCAGCGCAGAAGACAGAAACAGGCAAGCAGCTGAGTGAAAGAAACACCTCAGACCCCAAAACACTGAAGAGACGACCATGTCTAGAATACACTAGAGACCACCCCACCAATCCAGGCTCTACATTCAGGGTCCCTGCTACTGACAGTCTTTTACTCATCTCTTTAAATAGTTTCCATGGTCTTAAGTGTTTTGTTTTTTCACCACATCTCTTGGTGTAATTTGGTCACTAAAGCATAGTTGGTTATCATCCACAGATGAGCAGCGTTTATGTGTCTAAAACTGAACACAAACACCTGGGGAGGAGTCTGAGGCATTGCCCCACCACCACCTCCATTGTCCTGCACATCCACAGCCACCATCGCTGCCTTGGCCAGCAGAAGCCCAGGTTTGAGGCAATCGTCACCTGCATTTCCCCCCTGCAGCTACCTTTACACTTAGAATCCAAGGGAACCTCAGAGAAAGCAGGCGATGGACAGGTCATCACTGCCCGCCATCATTACGTCTGTCTGCCCCTCATCTCCTTACCACCCTCTCCCATTGTCCTGTCCCAATCCAATCCTCAGCGCATCCTTCAGAGTCTACCTTCCTACTCTCCCCAAATCTGTCCCCTGTACTCTACCACCGCTGCCTCCTTCCCTCTGGCCTCCTCATCTCTTCAGTGGATAAAAGCTCAGAATCTGGTGCTAGACCAGCTGGCTCCAAATTATACTGGCTGTGTGTCCACAGGCAAGTTACCTAACCTCTCTGAGGCTAGGTTTCCTCATATGTAAAATGGGAATACTACTACTCATCTCAAAGTGCTATGAGAATTGTTATGCATGCAAAATACCTATAACAGTGCAATAATGTAGGTTAAAGACACTAATAATAAGGGCTAGCACTTATTTATCACTTAATAAATGATTCCAGAGGTTGGAAGCATTAAGCACTTTTTTCCCCACTCAAAATCACGTTTGAAAATTCATCCACATTGTTGCATATCACAGTAGTTCAACAAAGCTAGTCAAAGAAAATACATATGGTACAATACCATTTTTATAAAGCTCAAAAACAAGCAAAAGTAAACAATATATTGTTTATGAAAACATATGGTAAACCATACCAAAAAAGCAAAAGAAAGATAAACACAAAACTCAGAATAGTGGTTATTTCCAGGGAGGTAAGAGAGATCAGGAGGAGGAGGAGCCACAGGTAGCTTCAAGAGCAGAGGTGATGTTCTGCTTCTCAAGTTGGGGGAGGGGCTCTAAGGTGTTCATTTTATTATTTTGCTTCATAACTTACATATACATTATATCTATTCCTTAAGATGTAGCAAGTATTACTATATATGTGTGTATGTATACTTATTATTATTAAGGTTCTTCAGGAGACAGACTAACAAGTACTGACTGCCTGGGTGCTACAGAGCGATTGCTAGATAATTTTGTCACAACAAATACTTGTGAGATGGACGTTCTTTTCCCAAATTAAAAATCAGAACAGTGGAGCCATAAATATTAAGTAATATGACCAAGTTTTCCCCTTGTGCCAAATACCTTTAATTTTTCCCCTCAAATCCATTCTCCATCTTCTCCCTGTACCAGATGCCCTGGGAGGCTGACCCACATGGACTGCGTCAAAGGGCTCCCTGTCACCTGGCTTCAGTTGCATTCAGTCAATGACAAACAATGACAGGAGGACAGAGAATGGGAGGACAGTAAAGTAAGAGCATCGATTCTCCTTGCCCCCCATCATGGAATCACCACCAGTGGGTAACATCTCTCTACTAAAGGCCACAGCTCCTGCCAGGCAGCCCTCTCACACAGCTCTCTCTCTCCAGATTCTAGGCACTGCTCCTTACCTTGCTACTTCAGGTCTAGAAGTAGTAACGTCTCCCCTCCTTATGGTTCTAGCCCTGGGATAACTTGAGAATCCAAACCTTGCTGGTTTCTGTGTTCTCTGCCCAAATCACTGTAAATTGTCTCTTCATTAAACTCTCCTCAGATGACCCAGGTTGAGTGGCCATGCGTTTCCTGACTGAGAAGCGGTAGAGCTGAGCTCTGAACCCCAGTGTCTACCCTAAGATGCCTCTCTTCCCTTTGCTGTGAAGGTCTGCATGGCTCCAAGGCAGGTGATCACTAACAATGGTAGTTAGTACTGTAATTGTATGTGCCTTAGCAGCAGAGTAGAATACAGTTTGCTCTTCAGGACTTGTGTTATGCACAGTTAACAAGAGGGACACTTAACTGATATTGCTCAGAAAATTGTGTAGAATGTGGGAACTCTAATAGAAATTATAAACCTTCTATACACAAGCAACAAAATAAGTTAAAAATGGATCTGGAAAGGTATGAGATTTAGGCTAATGTTCTCATTGGTCCTATTTTCTGGACTTTCCATCACTACTCCCTGCATCCTCCTTTAATTGATGATCTCAGAGCAAAGGGCAGGATGTCAACAACACATCTCAACAGGCCCTTACAACGAAACTCATTCAGTGATGACAGTTTGGATGGCTGGGGCTCTCTCATGCCGAATGTAGTGGGAGGAAACCTTGCAGTTTTTACCTCCTTGTCTTTTAACTGTCTTTCTGGCTCTTTCTGCTTATTTCTATTTTCTGGTCATGCTGCACAAAGACAGCGCTGGCTAAAAGCCAAATTTATCTCTTGCTGAAATAAGTAGAACCAGAGCATATGTTACCAAATAATAAGCTGTGAATATCGGCACCTTGGTTTGATTGGCATCTCAGAACATCCCATCTTAATTTCTCATCACCTTCCTCAGTATGACACCTGCATTCCTTTCTGGAACCCTTAGCATCTCAGCAGCACTGCTAAGAGCAGAGCTAAGTGGCAGATACATCAAGGGGCTAACAATTGGTGCCCTTAGGAGCAGCAGAAAGATGACCCTGACAAAGCAGGATACCAATAATGATGAAGAGGAGGAATTCAATGCAATAAAAATAACCCAGGATTTCTTTACTAGATACTTAGAAATTCCTGTTTCAAGCACATGGTCAGCTCCCAATCATCACAGTGGGTAGATTATCCACACTGTGGGCTCTGCCTGGGCAACTGTTTACTCTGACTAGATTTTCTATCCTGTCTCTAAATTTCTAGGGACATTCATCAGCTGATGGTATCTGAGTATTTCCTTTCCACTTCTTTCATGTACAAGTAGCTGCAAGCAGATAGCAGGCCAGAAGAACAAAAAAGCTAGATAAGTACAGGATGGATGACAGTCTGAAAAGATAATACCAGAACTCAACAAGATCCCTAGGTGGGAAGTGCCTCATAGCAGGCACTCAATCAATATTTGTAGAACTGAGCGAATGGAGTTGTTAGCAAGTTGACTTAGAAGACTTTCAAGGCCTCTTCCAATCCTGATATTCTGTGATTCCTCTGAACAAGATGACAGAAAGCTTGGAGAAGACCCAGGAGATGGATACTCAAACTCATCAGGAGCAAGGAAGGGAAGTTGGAAAGGACTCATCTCAGGCTGAGATGGATCCCAAAAGAGTAGCTAGGACTGTTCCAAACTGTCACACCCCAGGATGATTCTTGGTCCCAGGTGATGTCCCCAAATCCCCACCTAGAGTCCAAGTGGACTGGAAAGCAGTTCTCTTAGGATTTAAGATGTAGACAAGATATGAAGTGAAATTCTAGGCCTTAACTTATTTAGGGATCCTGAGAAAGGGAGTGTATGTCTGTGGGAGTGGTAAGACACTGTTTTGAGGTCCTAGATTTTATGACGTACATTTTTTCCAATATCATAGAAATACAGAATTCAGGGCAGTAGAGACTCTTAGAAATGATCTAATCCAGCCTCCAGCCTAGTGAAGGAATTCTTCCTACAGCATCCCTAATAGAAGGTCATCCAGTCTCCAGCAACAGGAAGCTCACTTTCTCTAGAGGCAGCAGTATTAATGCTGGACAGCTCCCATGTGGGCAGGTTCTGTCTTCACTTCCGAGTCCTGATCTCTGGAACGTCTACTCATTGATGCAACAGAAGCCAGGCCTATTTCTCCTCCTTGGGGCAGCTCTCCCAACATCTGAAGTCAGGAATTACTTTTCTCCCGTTCTTTCCCCTGCCAGCAAACATCCTTCGTCCCTTCATGCAGAGGCAAAATTTGTGGATCCCTCAGTATGCTACTCCCCTGACAATAATCTAACTGGTCAACGTAGTTCTTAAAATGGGGCTGGCAGAGTTCAATGTTGCAGAGTTGAATGCAGTGGTCTCCAGATGTGGCCTGGCCTTCATAGAGCACAGTGGTACTATTTCTTCCCATTCATTTCTAAATTATCACAACCACCTGTTTAATCATCTATTCTAGAATGGTACCAAAAATGGCCATCAAGCCAACTGGTTCCTTAGATTCCGGGATACCCTTTCATCACTTACTGGTCCTTCTTTGCTTGTCTTTTGCTGGCTGGTTCATCTCCTACACCACCAGCACAGTCATATATTGCACTGCCCTTTAGGGTCACTGGTTTGGCACTGGGTAGGGAAATACCTGAACTGAGTAGGTTTTCCCAAACTCTCTCAAAATGTCTATTCCTGCTCACCATGAATCCTCAATCTACCTGGTGTACAGAGGCTCTAAATATAAGTTAAATAAATAAAGAATGAATAAATGCATGTCACATGTCACCTACAGACCATCACTCCAGGCTGCAGAGCAGACTCCACCTCCCACAGGAGCCTGTCTTTTCAGCATCCTGGGCCATGACCCAGAATAAACCATTTCTTCTCATCAGTATCATCGACCTAACCTAGCAATTCATTTTCACAGTTTCTGGTTAAGCAGAAGAGTGGCAAAATACTCTCTGACCTGCTGAGTCCTTCAGTTTCCCCCCTAGACTTCGTTGTCTTTAGAACAACTCTGTTCTAGGTTTTGTTTCCAACAGTCGTCATGTGTGAACTTGTGGCTGACAGAAGCAGGAAGTGATGGGTGGGCATGACTAGTTGGTAAACTCTGCAGCCAGCCAGGTACTCATACTCCTGGTGAACACAGGCCCCTCGGGAAGGAGACAACAGGCATCCCAGAACAATTCTCCCCACTGAAGGTGGCAACGGGATTCTTGCCTCCCACCTGCCAGAACCTGTGAAGTAACTTCTCTGCTCTCAGAAGCAGAGGATGCAACGCTGTGACCACCCTCTGAGAAGCAGAGAGCCTGCATCTAGTATATTCCTTCAATGATAATGAATTGTTTCTCCTTTTTCACGACCTTCCTCTCAGCCCCACTTGGGTTTCATTCCCCTTCACCCAGCAGAAATCCTTTCCTTTTTAATTGCTTCCGATCTGTTTTGTCCCATCTTTGCTTAACAAGTCAGAATGAAGAAAAGTGTTCTTCCAATTCTTTAACTTTCTATTCTAAAGAAAAAATTAGCACGCATTAGCTGCAGGGATGTGACAAATATACCGGAAAGAAAAACGTACCCTTCATATCTCCTGGGATCCCAATTTCTTCTGGCTCTAAAAGAACTGAGAGTCCATCACAGGTCCCCATGAAAACTTTTCTTGTAAATTGCTTTAGAAAATGCCTGATTTTATGCCTGTTAGTAGTGTACTTAGGAAAGATGCTTTTAAAACTGCTTAGCCCCTAGATGGCTAAATTGCTAAATTACCTAGATCAATCATGGGTTATTTAGTCCATCTCCTTGCCTCTGAGATGGATGGAAACATTTCTTCTGTATAAAGACTTCTAGAAAAAAATCTTCTATTCTATTCTTTAGTCCAAAGTCTCACATACAAAGTTTAGAAGTTCTTCTTTGAATATAACCTGAATCCCTTTTGTTGGAGCTTAAGACCTTTTATCATTTTTCTGGTCCCCAGTGGGTATTATAAAGAAAAAATAGTAGACACTATATGATGTCTATTTGTTCACAGACTTCTGCTTGGAGCTCTTCACAGCTCCCTGCTCTATTCAACATCCTTCTAAGCATTTGATGACTGTTCTGAAATCGCCTTTCCCACCTGCCCATCACCATCCACCAATCTCTTTACATTTGTCTCCCCTGTAGCTCTTTCAAATGTAGTGCTTTCCTCACTTGACACGTGCTTCAAGATCTTAATCAGCACATTTAAGAATTACCCAAGGTCTCCCAGCAAAGGCAGAGCTGAATATACAGCTCCTCTCTGTAATTTACCAATTCTCCTATAAATGCACACAGACAAGATGAAGGCACCACTTCTTATTCACCACAACAAACACTTGACAGCTCCAGCCCCGCTAAGAGACAAAGAACAGAGTCTCCACCGGCCAAGAGCAAGGATGGGTAGAGCAGGAGTCAGGAGGGCTGAGTTCTGGGCCGAGCTCTGCCACTGACACCCCATAAGCAACTCCCATCCCACATCGACTCTGTTTCCTAAGCAGAACACAACCCGTATTTGCCTACATTATTTCTCAGGGCACTTTCGGCTTTCACGTTCCACTATTCTCTGACTAGGCAAAGGCCTCTCCTCTCCCTCCTTATAAGATATAGACCACGTGCTTGGCATGTCTCCCTCCACCAACCTCTGGGGCCACTACCACCCAGAAACACTCAGAAACCAGTGTTTCTCAACCTTTTTTCTATTATCATCATCCTCTGCCCCAAAAGAGACTTTTTATACTTTTTTCCTTAATCACTTACCCAATGAAAATTTAATACTATGAATATACTGTATATCTGTTTATTTTCTACATTTATAGCTGCGCTTAATACATAAAAGAGTAAGTTTTTTCGCTACCCCCAAGAACCAAGTTTCATCCCCCTTGGGGGGGATATACCATTGAAATTTACCATTGAAATATTACCAGTGAAAATGCATGACCTAGATTTACCTGAGGGCTGCTTCTTCCTGAATGACACAAGTGGAGTTATTTGCCCCAAACTCTTCCCAAGCCAGAGATTTTAAGAATAATCCATTGCACAAGCCAGAGTGGAATCAGCCTGAGTTCCCTTTTCCATAAGGTAAATAGCAGCTTCCCATCCCTCCTCCCCAGGCCACACCGTCTCCTGTTCCAGGCCCTGTCCCGGTCCTATTAGCCTGGGACCTTCACCTCTGCCCTCAGTTCCCACTTCCAGCTCCCACTCCATTCACATGAATCCCAGTGGTAACAATGGGAATGATGGGAACGAGGAGGTGAAGAATGGGTGATGATGTTCCAGGAATAATTAGAATCCACTCTGGCAGGGATGGAGGTTCACTCTAACTCACATACATCAGCCCAGCTCTCCCTCCCTCCCCTGCAGGACCATCCCCTTCCCCTTACCTTGGCACGCTGGCCAAATAGGTCACGAGTTTCCGCAGGTCTTCCTGTCTTATTCTGTCATGATTGCTGCGAGCAGGGAAGGTCAGGATGGGTCCTCCTCGCTTATCACGGCCCCCTGCAGAGAGGAAGGGGAGGGAGTTTAAGAAAACCAGCCAGAAAGTGTGCTGCAGATAAAAAAGAACTCCATCTGAGCCCTGGATGAAACAGGCAGAAATATGTTGCCCAGAAAAATCCAGTCACTGCTTAGGACAAAGACACGAGGCCTGGATGCCAGTAACATGTGTGACCTTGGGCAAGTCTTTTGACTTCTCTGATGCCTCATCTGCAAAATGCAGATGAAAATAATGATGACCACATTACAGGGTTGCTACAAGGACAGAAGAGATGGTACACGGGGAAGTACTTTGAAAAGTAAAGCTCTCTACTAATGTGAGATGATGATGAAAGTAGTGTAACTGTTCTTATCGAGAAAACAAGCCATTGAAAGTGCTACGATCTTTGGAAATTTAACCTCCAATTCACTTCTCTTTGCAGATCTCTGTGTGGTGGGAGCGCTCGGCATTAACCGACTGCCGTGGTGAGAAGCCCTTAGAGCATCCATCCAGGAAATCACTGCTGGGAGGTTTTCAGATTCATAGAAAAGACATTAAGCATTTTCTACGCAGCCAAGGAGCCACCCCTGCCTGCCCGCCTGAGGTGCCACCTGTCACTCCTGCTGGAGGAGCACATGAATCTTTATCAGAAATAAGATGCTCAAGGTCTTAATCAGTGCAAATGCATATATACACACTATGATTACAAATGTTTTCTAAATATCACATTAAAAAAAAGCCGGAAGGAGTATACTGAAATGATGATCGTTGTTGTTATTGGAAGGCTTGGATTTTACATGGTTGCTTTTTCTTTCCTCTATTTTCCAAACTTTCTATTCACTGTTTATTCTGTGATTTAAGAATTTATTCATTAATGGGTGCTATGATTAGAAAGCAGGACCAAGTTTCTCAGGAGATTTAGATGGAGGTGAAGCTATGGTGTGGTAACCACGTCCTTACAGGCACTGGCTATTACACAAAGAAAACCTCTGCGTCATGATCACAGACTCCCATCCCGCAGGCATCTCAGGCAGCCACCCGACATCCCCAAGAGCAGGGACCACAAGGGGATCTAACGCAAGAGGGAGGAGGGGTTGGCACGGCCATCCCCCATTCTGGAAAAGAAGCTTAAAGCTCAGCCCTCAGAAGAAGGATCTCTTCCAAGGAAAGGCAGAGCCCCCAGGGCCCCCACCCCAGAGTGACTTCATGAATAATGCTTCCTCTGATTGTGGGGTCCTGAAGCCACACAGATAGGGGGGAGTCTCAACTAACAAAATCCAATCCATTCCAGGATATTCCTGGTGTGGAAATAAGGAGATTGCAAGAAGAAAAAGATCAAACAAAATCAGGGCCACTGAGAGATCTGGCCCTGACCAAAAAAATGTTTCAGCACCACCACTCCTCTTCCACAGCCCCACACCAGGGCAGATGTGTATAGATATACCACGGAGTTGGGCCCCGGCCCCTGGCTCCAGACCTTCCATAGCACATGCTTTGGTTTCTTGTACGGATAACCACTCCCATCTCATCTGCCTTGGAAATGGTCCCCATCTCGCAACTACCTTCCACATGAGGAAAAAGAAGCAGAAAGATTAAATGGAAGGTACCCCAAGAGCTGGGAGGTTCCCCCACACTCTCAACCTTCCCCTCCAACCTTGACCACATCCGAAGGATTTTCACTCTTGGATGGTTTTAACTGCCTTTAAGAAAGGCAGCTGTTGCCTTTCTTCCCGACCTTCCATGGACACTTTAAGAGTAGAGCCATGGGAACATGGGGGCCAAGGCTGGTCTGATTGGCAAAGGCTAACTAAGGAGTCTGGAAGGATGTTGGCACTATCCCTTCTGAGCTAGAGCCAATGCTACCCTTGGAGATAGGAGTTTCATAATCATGGCCAGGGAAGGTTCCAGATGGCAGGGTAGGGGGAGTGAGGAGAGAAGGCCTGGGGAAATGCAATCCCTCCCCCTCAGGAATATAGATAAGGAGTCAAGAGGGGACAGCAGGATCAAGCCAGCTATTTTTCAGAAAGAAGAAGACCTTGCAAGATTATAGGAAGAAGAGGAGGAATAAGCATAGAGGAAGAGAATCATTATGCTGGAAAGAGTGGGGACAGGGGATGGAGCAAGGCCTCCCCGCAGGTACAAGGAGAGGGGTCCTGCCCCCTTCTCTGAAGCAGGTGGACAGAACTCAAAGAGGGAGGAGGAAACAGATACATTATGGAGAGGGAAGAGTTCAGCCTGCCTGGGGGACATTGTTCTTCAGGTGAAATAGGAGATGAGATCACGTGCCAGAGGTCAGGGCAGGCTCGAGGTTCTGGAAGAGAGGAGAAGTGGAGCATCACTGGCCAGCATCCCTAGAGAATGAACAGCACGACTGTGTATGATGCGGCTTAAGGGAAGGTGGGGAAGGTGGCAGGGTACTGGGGTATAGTGAGAGCTCTACTGAAAGGTCTGGCCGTGGTGTCCATGCTAGGCTCTAACTTGAGTGAAGGCAGAGTACAACTAATGCTGGGGTGAGTGAGGAGGGCCCAGTGAGGGCAGGAAATGTCCCACTGGATTATGAGCTCCCAGAGAAGAGGGAACAACATATGTTTTGTTTATCTGACATCCATCCCTCCCAGAGGGGAACATCAGAAAGGGTCAAAGGTAAGAGCCTAAGGCCACAGACAGACATATCAAGGGTCAATGTCTTGGATGTGCATGGCCAAGGTATGAAGGTGGAAGACTTTGGTGCCAAGGAGGCTAAGCAGCCATGAAGCTGTAGGATTTGATCAATAATTGACACAGCTGCTGAAATTACAGAGGGTGATAAGAAGACATGAAGAATGAGAACCCACATGCTAAAGTCAATGTGCATGATGGATGTGGATCCCAGAGGGTGGGAGACAAAAGTAGCCAGGTTTTGAAAAGGTGATAGAGATGGTGGCAGGATCTTCAAAAATGCCATTGCCTTGCTCATCAAATACCTGCTGTTTGCCTACTAGTGCAAGGTTTCAGTGCTAGGAGCTATAGGATAGGAATGTAGAGAATAAAGAGGGAGGGGATGGTTTGATGTTCTAGAAATGGCGATAATCCCCTTCCCTAGAGGCAGGGCAGGACAGGGCTGGTGAGGAGGCAAAGCAGAAAGGAGGGGAAGTTAAGGCTTCCCTGATTGAGCTGGGAGGAGGAATGGTGCTCACAGTTTTCAGGGGGAGTCAGGCTCCCCTTAGGGCAGTTTGGGGAGGTGGGGGGGCCAAGAAAAATACATCAAGGGGGAATCATACCAAAAGTCTGGCATGTGAAACAATACTTCTGCAAGATGTTAATGGATACACTGATTTTTTTTTTAAGGAAATTAGGTTATTCTGTAGTTTGGGAGCTGTTTTCATGTGCTTGATGGACATACACTTTGATGAACATGGCAGATATCCAAGGGGAAGCTCTAATATGCAGCATTTCCCAAACTTATTTTTGAGAGGAGAACCCCTTTTCCTTTTTTGAGGATCTTCTTGTGGGACTATTGCTCTATAGAACACACTTTGAGAGACACAGGTCCAGGATACAGAAGATCATGCCGCAGCGGCATGGAGCTTCCCTGGGAACAATGGAGAACGATGTTGGTGGAGACAAGGGGGCAGAAAGGGACACAAGGAGGGGGCCAAAAGGAGGGTGTGAGTGCACATGAAGATAACAGGGCCGGAATGGGCCCTGCACAAGAAGGTTGGATAAAGGGACAGGGGGTGCTGTGAGGGGGAGGTACATGCACACAAAGGAAGCCACAGAGAGGGCAAAGGGGGACCCCACAGGTTGTGAAGACGGAGCAAGAAGGGGCAGGGCTGGCACAGACACAGATCCTATCACACACACGTGCACACGCCCACACGCAGAAGCTGCTGGGCTGTGCCGGATGATTCCAAATGTGTGTTCCCATGGCAGCATGGCTTTCCTTTACTCCAGCCACGCTGGGGGCACTCTGGGGAAGGCGGGTACAACAACAGTTTGTTTCTCTGCCCACCACCTTCCCTGCAGGGCTTTCTTCTCAGAAAGCAAAGCAATGGCTACACTGCATTATTTAATTCTGGATTTCTTTATTTTGTCTTATTCTTGTGTTTTGTCTTTTAAAAGCTTTTTTGGTCTGTTTTCTGTTTTTGTTTTTTCTTCCATGCAGCCAGCCATCTCCCTGGCACCATCAGCGTCCTTCCCAGGCACAGAAGGACAATGTTCCCCAAGCCCGAGAGCTCCTGCAGCACTGAGATGAATAAGACTTACCCCAGGTGGTTCAGCCCACATCCGCACGTGGGAGTGAGCTGCACACCCGCAGCCCCTTGGTCCCACTCTGGGAAGCTTCTACCTCCGCACATGGATGACCAATTGCCTTCGTGGCACGTTGCTTCTATGTGCTCTCTTAGGACAACTCTCTACCCTGGGGAAGGTCTTTTCTAGGGCTGACTGGGCCCTGCCTCAAGGCTCCAACTGAATTCACATGGGAAAAAATAAACCAGAAACAATCAAACAAGGGTCCCCATGTCAGAGTGTACTGTATCTGCACTCATATACCCCGAACTGATGCAGAAAAGGATGTCTCAGAGGCTATGCATTAAAACCAGGGAGGCCTTCTGGAGGAAGCAAAGTAGGAACTGACTTGGGAAGGAAAATAGAGGCTCAAACAGGCAGAAGGTGTAGGCAAGGCACTGCAGGTAGAGGAAGCTAAGGCACGAGAGAAATGGGAGCATGAGCAGGATACCTAGGGGACAGAAAGGACATCAGGTTAAACAAGGCTCAGGGCCATAAAAAGGGAGGAGGAAAAGCTCTGATTGGCCTCTACTCGGGAGAAGAGAGTGAACAGAGAGGGCTGTGGGCCAGGTCCTGGGGGCCAGGCTGTGGGCAGCAGCAGAAGTCAGAGGCCTGGTGCTGCCCAGGGGCTCCCAGGACTTCTACACGAGGTCTCCCCACATGCTCAGCAGGCACTCAGATCCGAGTTCACGCCTCTCCCCACACTGAAATCACTGCCACAGGGTCCTGCCAAGGGGCTGTTGTGCTTCAGTGACGGGCTCCCTGTATCATAAGATATACGAGCACCTGACACTGGTTGGGAAAGGCAGCCTCCTGGTCACTCTCCTCTAACAGCAACAACAACAACAAAACACTAGTATTACTACTACTATTAATAATAATAATAATAATACGGAATTCACTTAGTACCTTACAAGGTTTACACACTCCCATCGCATACTCTGCCCTCACCTCCCATCCCTACTCTCTGAACCATCGGTCTCTCGTCTTCCCTCTGGTCAGGTGGGAGACACCTGCTGCTTGGTTTCTCCTTCCTCATACCCCCTCCTCCCTCTCCCTGCTCCCCATTTTGGCTGTTGCCTGCGGGCCAGGCCAGTGGTGCCCGTGGAGTGAACCCTGCACTGTGGGACTGTACTGGCTTTTTCCTTGTGATTCCACCGCTACTCCTTGTAGACAACCAGAATCACCTAGAAACAAAGGTTCGGTCCACGAGGCATAAGCACTTGGACATGTTTCTTTGCGTGTGATCCTTGGCTACTCACACTGCCAAGAGACTCTGATCCAGGAGGCCTACAGTGGAGCCCCAGAACCAGCAGCGAGAGTGATGCTGGTGCACCTATAGCTTGGCTTCAATTACATCAGGGGTCACCAAACTTTTTCTTACAGAGCCAGATAGGAAATATTTTAGGCTTGTGGCCATCCGGTCTCTGCTGGAACTACTCAACTCTGCTGTTGTAGTGAAAAAGCAGCCATTGACCCTACCTGTAGTAGGCTGAGTCATGGCCCCCAAACATATCCTAATCCCTGAAACCTGTAAATATTACCTTATTTGGAAAAAGAGTCTTTGCAGATGTGATTAAGTTAGGGATCTTGAGATAGGAAGATTATTCTGGATTATATGAGTGGGCTCGAAATGCAGTCACAGGTATCCTTATAAGAAGGAGGCAGAGGAAGATTTGACATAGACAGAAGAACAGAAGACAATGTTACCACAGAGGCAGAGATAGGAGTGATGAGGCCACAAGCCAAGGTATGATGGCAGCCATCAGCAGCTGGAAGAGGCAAAGAACAAATTCTCCCCTAGAGCCACTGGAGGTAGCACAGCCCTGCTGATACCTTGATTTCAGCCAAGTAACTGATTTTGGACTTCTGGCCTCTAGAACTGTGAGAGAATAAATTTCTGTTGTTGTAAGCCACCAAGTTTGTGGTAACTTGCTGCAATAGCAATGAGAAACTCAAATACCACCTAACAAATGCCCAGGCCTGTGTTCCAATAAAAATTTGTTTCCAAAACAAGTGGTTGGCCCCTGAATCAGACATTAAAAGGCCCAGGTGCACAAGATAGGTTGGAAAGAAAAGTCAGAAATAAATATTTGGAAGTCATTATTCAGAAAAATAAATAAATAGATACTCACTTGAGTTCCCTTTGCCAGGAAGGAGAGATAAGGAGGAGCCAGAAAAATTTTTAACCTTCTGCCCATGACACACTCGGAGATGAACCCAAATAAAACCTCTAGGAATGTGTGAAACAGATAGACTCCTCCAACTGGAGCATCTCCCATAGGGACCTCAGTGGCTCCCACCGAGCCTGGCAGGCCTGGGAGTGGGGTGGGGTGAAGTGTATGTGTGTTTGAGGTGTGAGGTGTGGAGGGGACACCCACCTGTGGTTATGAACGTCCTCCAGAACACCCAGCTGGGACTAGAGAGCTCTCCCTTCTCTTTCTGCCTGCCTCTGGAGAAAGGAAGCAGCTGCCCTAAGTATCACTTCCACCCCCACTTCTCTCTCACTCACACACAAAGTGAGTGCCTGCACGCGTGTGCACACACACTTCTCTAGGTCCATTACAGAGGCAAGTTCCACAGATACTCACCAGACACGAAGGCCACTTTTTCCTTTAGGATGGGAAGGACATCAGAAGCTTTCAAACCATCATTCCGAAAAGACCCTGTGGGACAACAAAACAGATGCAATCAGGGTGAGAGAGGCCAGATGGCTGAATCCCTGGATCCCACCCTCAGCCTCCCCACCCCATCATGGGCCAGAAAGTTCTGCCTGTTCAGGCCCTACATCCCAGCCCGATGGAACAGGAGAGGGTCTACAACAGAAAAGACACGTCTACAGATTCCAGGCCACACAGATCAAGGGTGTGTTCCTTCTGGTCCCTCCCAAGGAGAGGACAGTCCAAGTCACCCCCCACCACATTTACAAAGCTCCATGCCCTGGAGGCAACAACTACAGCCCTGCTGCCGTGAGCAACTTGAAGACGGGAGCTTTTGAAAAAACCATTTTTGTACCTCTAGTGCATAGCACAGTGTCTGGTACACAGTAAGCACTCAGTAAATATTTGTTGAATAGGTTAATCAATATCAAGATGGACCACAATGCCTTAAATAATTCTTTTTGCCTTTCCTCCATGTGGCACAGCAGCTCTTGGTCTTCCTTTTACAAATGGGAACAGGAAACCACAAAAATCCCCAAGTGGTAAGCAGAGGTGAATGCAATACCCTTCTCCACCCTTCTTCCTCCTCCCCCTGAATGTCACCATCACCATCCACCACAGACAGGAGGTAGGAAGACACCAGGCTCCTGGGAAGGAAACACACTCCCTTCTTCAGCAGCTCATTCTCTACCTAAATCTCACCTCTCAGTTGGAAAGTTCATTCTGGGGTCTAGTTGAGCTCCTGTAAGGGAGTTGGAGGCAGAGGCCTGGAGCTCACAGAGAATGGAAAATAGCAATGTGCCTGGAGTAACAATTGCCTCAAAGGACAACCCAGCCCGGTGTGAGATGCGTGGGAAAGGAGGACCCAGCTTCCACACACACACAAAAGCCCAGGCCAGCCCACTGTGCCCCTATCATTTAACCCAAATACCTGACAAGGACTCTCAGGGAGAGCCAGCCCACACTCAGAGCCCTGAGAGCTATAACTGGAATCTGCTGTGTGTTACCACTAGGGACATGGCAGAGATGGACCCCAGAAGAGATGAGGTTCTGTGTCAGCTCAGTGAGACAGGACCAGAGACCACACACACCCCCTCTATTGCTTTTCTCCACTTGGCTTACTCCCTTGTGGTCCCAACCTGACAATCTGCAGAGAGGAGAAACGTGCTGGGCAGGACCGTCCCACTCAGGGCTGTGTCAATCCCAAAACATTGACTGTCTCAAGAGACCTACTTGGGAATTTTGGCAACAACCCAGGGTTAAGACCACCGGCCTGGGGAAGGGAAATGAGCCAGTTGCACACTCAACCAAAGAGGAGAAGAGATGTGTCCCCAGAACGTCAGTTTCCATGGTCAGAGGTCATATCCTAACCCCACACAAATTTCCAAAGTGTCTCTGACCATTTCACCTACTTCTTCTTTTTTATTTTTCAGCAAATGAAGATGATGAGGCTTTTTATTCATCCGTTGCTTCTCTTTACAAGCTGGCCCATAGTACTGATGCTGGGGTAACCAGCTGCAAGGCTCACTTTGAGAAGACCGTGGGCAACAGATGAAAAAAATAATACCATAAAAAAGAAAGGTCTAACCATCAGCCTTGTTTTGTACTTTCTATCCTTAGTTTCTACAGATCTTTATGCTCTGACCTTATCTTCCAACACAGAAAAACTATGAAATCTCACCAGCAGAAACTAATCAGGATCAATATAAATTACTACAGAATTTACAAATAGATACATAGAGTTTTTTTCACCTTCATGCAGTAAAGAGACATTTCAGCTTCCTTGGCAAGGAAGAGTCCTATCAGGCTTTACCAACTAGACAAGGATAATCTTTAACACATAAATCGTTTGTTTAGAATGATGCTTCTGCATCAAAATAGCTTATTTTCATATGTGAAATATGTCTTTCCACACATCAGTTCAAAAACAATTTCCTGTATATCACTGAGCACGCTATTAATTTCTACAGAAAAAAATTTTAATACGAAAAGTTAAACTTCATATTATTTACAAGTTCAAAAATAGCAAGGCCCAAACTAATGAGATTTTACTGTATAACAAGAATCCACGTAACCTTCTTCTCTCCCAAACTCCTGTCCTATTTTTTCCACTGCTCTTCTCTCCTCCCCTACTGAGTTAACGTACACAAGATGGCTCTAATTCCACACAGTCCCCAGACATTAAGGAAGAGTTTGGAATCTGCTATAATGAAAGCAAAAGGTTCCCCATCCTACCCCGTCTTCAGTCTCACCCAGGGAGAGAGAGAGGGAGCTCTGAATCTCATCCTTCACACCCCACTCACCATGCCCCACCTCTTCCTTCTCCCCTCCAGACTCCAGGACCCAACAGAAGGGGAGCAGCTTGTTCATGCAGCTTGCAATCATTGGCTCAAGTCAATGTCAATATCTTGGCTCAGTCTAGTCCAAGATTCCTAGGGCTTTCTCCTCCCCAGCCAAAGTCTTCCCTCATCCACTTCAGACCACAGCTGAGCTATCTCCCAGGTTGTGTGCCCACCATAAGAAAACCTAAAGTGTCCAGATTTACAAAATCCTTAACGAGGGGATAATCATTTCCAACAACAACAAGATTTTCACATTATAAAAGGATTTGCTCCAGGGTCTCTTCAAATAAAAATTGCCTTTAGTGGTTTGAATTAGTTTTTCATTTGCCAAAAATTGAATTACAGATAACTTTTAGACAATATATGTATTACATAAAGCCAAGCAGAGCTAAACTAATTAGTCCAGCAGCTCTGAAGTTGGCGACCTTGCACAGAAAACCTATTTGTACTGGCTGAAGATCCTATGTATCAATTCCCCCAGGGTCCTTGCGAAACCAGCTGTCAGGATCCATAATAAAGGGTAAGTTCATTGAACACTAACTCAAACAGGACCAATGAAATAGCAACATGTTTTCACTATCAGGATCATGTCTGGGCAGACTCACAGTAAATGTTCAATAAATATTTGATGAAAGAATAAATAAATGAATGAAGTGTTAACCCTTCCTAAAGTAACTTGCACAAGGTCACTGGCCTCATCTATCACACCAAGAGCTGGCGTTCGGAGTAGGTGATCTCCAGAGCACCAGGCACCTCTAATATTCTGAGACTTTTAAAATCTTTTCTTCATGTTTATTGGCCTTTAAGATCCTCAGATTATCAGATCAATATGCTTTGAAAGGAAATATTGGGAAGAAATTCCCTAACAAGATTCAGTGCACTTTGGAAAGATAAAACGACTCTTCCCTGGTCTCTCATTCTCTCCAGGAGTCAGCTTAGGGATTGGGATGCTCAGGGCACGTCACCCCATTTTGCAGATAACCCAAGTTACCCAAATGAAAGACTAGTGATGGAAGACCTTCTGTGAGGCATACACACCTTGAAAGAGGCAGGCTTCAACTGCAGTTGCTATCTCTATGATACAAGGTATATTTGATAGTACTAGTAGACTATAAACTATAGATCAATCGTAGACCGGCTTCCCCGCTTAAAAGAAAAGCCTGTTGAAATAGTAGGTTCCTCGCTACCTCTAAAGAAAGCCTGAGAAGAAATAAAAGCCCCTGTGCCCTTGGAGTTACTGCAGGAAAAAGGAGAACCAGAGGGTACCCTCATGGACCTGACCCAACGAGAGTAGTGTGCTTTCTCTTAAGGACAAAGGCATGTTCAGCGCTAATGCCATCCCATTCGTGTCCTGCTGCTGTCAGAATTACAAGCCTGCTGTTCCATTAATTAGCAAAGTTGAAATGCTCTGCATCTATTAGGGAAGTAAAAATTACCACCGCCATCTCCCCAGGATCTCCAGCATGGGTCTTCTCCAAGCCCCGCTTCTGCCTCCTCCTCACTCCAAGTGTGTTATGCTTACATTGCTGCTGTCCGTTCCTCTTCACATTTTCCTAGTCACCAAGTCTCATGCTGGAAAATGCCAATCATCCTCACTCTGGCTCCCAGCCTCTTTGTGGCCCCACGTGGCCACGGTAGGACTGCCCTGTGTCACAGGCCCTGTCCTTGGCTTGGTGGCTCCCCCAGGGCAGCTGGGTGCCTTGTGCAAGGAGGATACTAAGGATAACCATACCAAGTATGGATACTAACCTCCTTCAGAAAGCAATCCTGATTTCAACAAGTGGAGAAATAAACAACTAAATGTTGAGCATTTGGAGGTGCAAGCTGTGAGGGTACCCATGGATTGCTCTTTATTTCCTTTTGGTTCTCAGTCACAACCCCTTGATTTGCACTTATTTAGAAGTAACTGTGTACATATTCTAATGGTGCTTCAAGTGGGCCTGCACCCTGTTTCACCATTGAGATGGCAAATTTGCCAACACTAAGGTCTCTGCCTCCTCTTTCCTCTCCATCCTTGTAGTTTCCAGCATGAGAGCCTCAATCAAAGTGGCACTGAGTCACGGACTGATCTGCTGCACAAAAGAGATTTGGCTTTCAAGTGTGAGTCCCAAGATCTCATTAGGAAGAACTTTGGTTTGGGCATAATTTGGACAGTTGCCTATTCCCAGAGACATTCATCCATCCATTCTTTATCAAGCTCCTATTATGAGCTAGGCCGCATGTTAGGCTTTGGTGATACTTAAATAAGAAACGGTCCCTGCTCTGCAGGGGGCTTCCAGGTAGAGATAGACAGGTGTGCAGATAGAACAATGAGTTATCACCAGAGACAGGACATCACCTGTACAGAATGCAAGGGCGCTCAAAGGAATGGCTTCCTAAATGTGAGTCTTAAAGCCTTGCTACTCAAAGTAACAAGCATCACCTACCAGCTAGAACCTTGCTAGAAATGCAGAATCTTAGGCCCCCATCCCAGACCTACAGAATCAGAACCTGCATTTAATAGGAAACCCAGGTGATTCATATGCACATTACATTTGAGGAAGTCCTATACACTAAAGTATGTCTTTCTATTCCAGAGGTGCCTCAGAGGCAGAGACAGATAAAAGCATCCTCTAGCCTAGTGTAAACACAGCCTCTAAAATCTGAGCTGGTGCTGCTCATCACCCCTCCCATGTCCACCATAGGAAGACCCCTCACCACTACCCAGGGATTCCGGAGATTCAGCCATTACCCTGTAACCCATCACTCAAATTCAGCTCTGAAATCAAAAGGCTATCCAAGAGATAGATAACTTTCCCCTCCAGGGCACTGAGACTGGACCATGTCTTGTTTTTGGTGGCAGGAATGTTTATGAATAACCCCTGTCCAAATGGCTCAGAATTTTGGTAGCTTAAACCACTCTCTCATGCATCAAATATTTTAATTTCACAACATATCTTCCTTGCTACCGCAACCCTCGGAGCCCTGCCTTCTCTAACTACTCTCAGTACCATAAATACTATCACTGATCATGTTTACAGACCAAGAGAAGGCCTGAGATGGCCCTGGAGGACAGAGGAGCCAGTCGGTTTATGCCTCTTTATCACACTTGCGCTCCCACCCACAGGTACAAAGCCCTGAACATTGGGCAAGACTGGACAAAAAACAGACAAAGGAGAGCGCCCCTCTCCCCAGGAACTCCACATCTACCAAGAACACGGTACTCATCTCAGGCAATTCTCTCCCTTGGAGGGGAGACCCAATTTCTGTGCAAGTTTCCAGCCTAATAAAATGCCTAGTGCCCATTTCCCCTGACACCAGAAAGCTACTAGATTCTGTATAAAAAATAACGTAAGATTCTGAGGTTCTGATAAAGACCCTCCCATGCTGCCCCCAACCTGGCTGTCTTGCATCCCCTACATCTTGATTATTGGTGCCATCATCCACTGAGATGGCACAGAAGCCTGGGAGGCATCCTAGATTCCTCTGGCTACTACACCCCAAATATCAACTCAGTCGCTTGGTTCTGTTGATCCTACCTCTTCACTCTCTCTCTCACCCGTCATCTCCTCTGTGAAGTGTCCCTGACCTCCCATGAACTTGAGCTGTCCCTGACTGTACCTTGCTCTCTATCCCTCCTGAAAGGCATCTCTGTGTTTTCATTCCCCTCCGCATTAAATGATCCTAACACCCCGCATCACGTCTTACTTGTTCTACCCCAGCACGGAGCACAATGCCTGTCATGCAAAGGGGACTCAAGAAATGCTGGACTGAACCTGAGCACGCATAGGTCCTAAGAAGGCAGGGAGTAAGGATGGTGAGTTGAAGGTGATTCGTCAGGGTGCTCCCCAAAGGAGGTGATCTTTGAACCAGGTTCTGAATAAGGGAAGAGCCATGGAATGGAAGCAGCGCATGCCAAGGCAGAGAGGAGGGGGCAAGCAAGCCAAATGTCAGAGATGAAGAGAGCTTCCTGGCTGAACAGAGAAGCAGGGTTAGGAAGCGAGGGAAGGAGGGCATGGAGGTGGTGGGCAGGCTCCAGGATCTCACTCTGAACTTCCCATCTCCATAGGGTGGGCTCTTGGGAAGGAGTCAGCAAAGATGTGGTGCAAGTGTCTTTGGAAGCTCAGAGAGCTGGGACTGTGCTGCAGCCACGGCCAGAGCTGGGTGGAATATGGCTGGTCCCAGAGGAAGGCTGTGGTTCCAGAACAGAGCTGGACCCAGCAGGCTCTGACTCCAACCTCCACGTCACATTCCATCTTCAAGGAGTAGGGGAAGGACGGGACACTCTGCCCCTGCTGAAGTGGGTGATGGAATATGGGGGCATCGGGCACTAGAACTTTGTCTCTTTTGAAATTCTCCCTGAGCTCCAAGAGAGGCAGCAAGAATGTCTGTGAGCTACCTCCTGCGAGCCTGTCAGGCCAGTAGCAGGCCGGGAGTTTATGTAGGACCCCATGAAGATGCAATGTGGAACTGAATCATAAAGGGAGGAGAATTGGTCCCTTCTGTGTAGGGACAACTAGATGGGCAAAGCCCTTGAGAGAAGACACTGTCAGTGTAGCTGGGGATGGGAGGGAACATATCGGTGGGTAGAGGCGATGATCTTCATTTCCCTCAGTCCTATATTAACACAAGAGAAGGAGAGATGGGTGGCAGGAATGAGAGGAACAAGGGTGAGAGCTAGAGATAAAGAGCTGGAGAGAGAGACACACACACAGACGGAGGTGAATGTCTTGTCTCCTCTTCACAGATGCTAATGAGCTATTGCGGAAACTGCCTGTTGGAAAACTCCTCCAGCGACTATAAATATGTTCCTTGGAGCTCTTATTAAAACAACTGCCACTGAGGCAGGAAGTGTGTACTGAGAGGAAGGAATAAATCTGGTGGAGGAAGAGACTGAGGAGCTTAGAGTCAGCACACTGTGGAGATCCAAATGCCTCTCCCCAACCTGGGGATCCATCCACCCACGGTGAGGCCAATGCCTGGCAGCCATCCCTCACCACTGACACCTGTGAATGTCAAACCAGCCCCAAAAGCATCCTCCTTCCCTCCTCGAGGGCCAGCTGTGGAGGAGGGATGATGTGGAAGACTTCTCCTCTTCCCTGGCACTGGGCCATGGGACTTCTAAGATAAAAACATTCACAAGCCTCACTAACCTGATTTCAATGCAAAAGGACAGAGGGAAAAAAAAAAACCAACAAGGGCACCTCTTTTGGTAATTGCTAAATACTAAGCTTTTCCAAGCAAATGGACGAGGCCTCATGCAACATGAGGTGGTAGCCAGGGACTTGAGATGACAGCCAGATTGGGCAGTCCTTACACTAGGGAGAAGCAATGTCTACCTGACATGCATTGGAACAATCTCAACTCTGGAACAATCTCAATAGTCTCAACTCTGACACGCATTAGAACATCACTCCTCACAAGGACCACTTTCCGCCCTGCACTATAGTGAGCCCTCTACCTTCCCCAGGGTGCCTTCTCTAACTCCTCCCCCACCCCAGGCTGGGCTGGCTCCTCCTTCTCTGCAGATCATGCGGCAGGCACCTCGCTGTCATGCCATCTCTACTGCTGCATCTGGATCCCTCTCTAGACTCTAAGCTCCTGAGGACAGGGACTGAGTGCTTGCCTCCGTATCTCCAGTGCCTGGCACACAGCTAGTGCTTAACGAGTGACCCCGGGACCAAGTCTTTTTCACCCACAGTGCAAAGGTGCCTTCAACACAAAAGGTGCTTAATAACAGCTATGCCTCTTCCTCCCCTGGTCTCTCTCTGTGCCTATTTCTACCCCCACCTCCATCTTTCTGTCTCTCACACTTCCACATGAACTCTAATTGTGGCCAATTTCAATATTAACTTTCTAAAGTCAATATCAGATATAAAGGCCTGGCTAATGGGCTACTTTTGAAGAGCAGAAATTTGTAACACTTACCATTGCCAAATTAGCTCCATTAAAGATCACTAATAATTAGCACTTTAAACATGTGGGTAACACCTCTGTAAGCCCAGCTAATGAGCAAACCGTTTCTGTTTATTCTTCACAAGATTTAATATTAGCTCGAGTTGAGACCTCAGCTGCAATACACACAGGCTCACTCTTCACCCTCCCTCCCCAGAGAAGCTGGCGTCATTCAGTGTGCTCTAGACACAGGAAATGGCCACTTCAGAAGTGATTCTATCTGCCCATCACTTTTTTCTAACTGATTCTTTGCTAACTGACCAGGTTATTAAAATGCTCATACTTCACGGATGGTGGTGATGGTGGTAGATTTATCGTCTTTTTCTTGCATTGAGCATTACTCTTGGATGGGTCCTCAAAGTAACACAGAACATGAGCCAGTGATGAATCAATCAGTGATGAATATGAATCAACTCTTGAATATTAGCAAAGTATTTGCTTTTATAATATATTTAGAGGCAGTTACAGAGGTACTCAGAGGAAGAAGGTGTGTGCCATGGAAGTTCAGACATATAAACGGCTTGCTCCTTGGAACTCTCACTCTCAGCCCCCTCCCTCTTCCCCAGCGTGCACATCAACAGTATTTTAATTTTCATTAATTTTAACTTAGTCAGGATATAATGACTCTAGTTAAAGATGAAACTGTTGATTTGAAAAGCCAGCTTTGGTCTCTGTCATTGTGGAAGGCACTCTGGCAGGCATCCCAACAGGGAATGCCCAGCACCTCCCCAATGCCTTCCCCCTCTCCCCCGCTCCCCATGGCCTGAAATTCATGTGTGGGTTGCAGTGGAGCAGCAACTGCTGACTGCAGAGCTCAGAGCAGGAGACCCTCCTGGGCAGCTCCTGGAGCAGTCCCTCCCACCCCAGCCCAGAGCTTCTCCCTGCTCCCACCTCCATGCTTTCTGATCCCTCAGCTGTGCCATTCCTGCCCTAGACTCACCACCATGCCCATCGGTGGAAGCAATGCCACAGGAACATACTGGGCACAGACTAGACACAAGTCCACCACAGACACAGAACAACTAGCGCCAGAGTAATAACCAGGTTTGCAGAATTGCAAGTGCAGCCTGACAGGTGAGAAGGGCCACACCGAAAGGTCATATTATTGAACAAACTTGAGCAAAGTAAAGCACCTTCTCTCACTTCAAGCACATGCATGCTGCTGTCCTTGGTCCTGAGCTAGTTGTGTAGTTGCTACTCAGAGTAGCTGCTGTCCAGCCAGTCCTATGATATATAAACCAAACGAGAAAGAGGCTGAGATGAAAGAGATGTTAAGATATATCAGGGAGATAAATAAATATGAAGAAGTGTTGAAGCGACATAGACATGGACAGATTACTGGAGAGAATAAAAAGACTTGTTGAGGTATTGTTTTCAAATAATCGCAGTAACCCAGAAAGAAAGGCCTGTGCACATCATGCATGCACACACACACACACACACACACACACACAAACTGTGCACATACAAACACACACAGCTCCCATGGAAATGAGACAGCATGAACTCCTTGTGTCCCCCAATACTATGTTTAGGTTTCTGGATAAACTGGCTGACCATATCTGAGGTGGATGGGTTGGCCACAGAAAGATTCCTAGAGTTTTAAGCAATTTTTAAATCTCTCCCTAAGTTACTACCTTGGGTATCTAAACACTGCCCAATTCAGTTCAATAAACATTTATTGAGAACTATATGTAGCAGTAAAGTTCCAGTCACTCTGGGCACAATGATAAAAAACAACCTTAAGGGACTTTTAGTTTAGGGGGAGAATCAGACACATCAACATGTAATTTTAATATTATGTAAGAAATACAATGATACAGGGACATACAAGGGACAAATATTAAGAAAATCCCAAAGGGATAATAAAACTCAACCTCTAAGAAAGCATCTAAAAAGTGAAAGAGTGGTAACTAGAGAAGAGGCAGAGGGTTACAGGATCCCCAGCACGGTCCTGGACTGGACAGCATAGTGGTGAGTACCGAGGTCTCTCTGGTGGGTTTAGGGGAACAGAGAAGAGTAGCTAAGACATGATGATTTTCATCATGACCCAGACCCTCTTAAGAGTAATAGAGAAATGAGTTAATGTTTGCCAGAGACAAGCCACAAAGTTCCCCTGTGGACCTATCATAACCAGGAGCCAGCATAAGCTAGGAAATGACCAAGATTAGAGAGAGTCTGACTTATGATCCTGCTATTTCTTTAGAAGGAAGCATAACAATGTCAAGTGCTAAATAGGAAACCAGGAGTAATCTGAACGTCTCATGAAGCTAGAATCTTTCTCTGGAATTATGGAAAACAAGAAGGAGCTGGGGTGTCTGCAAAGGGTTGCCTAGGTAACCATCAACTCTGCTCACCAGAGGACATACTAAGCCACACCTTCCAGGAGCACCTGGTAAACCAAAGCAGGCTCCCTAACCCTGCCTCAAAAATGTCTGTGGTGGGGGAGGGCCATGAACCTCGTGAAACTGCATGCAAATTACTGCATATATGTCCAGATGTGTCCATTTTGCTGAGAAGAGAATCTGTGTAATTCCAGTTTTCATGGGATTTTCAAAGGGGTACATGGCTCCCTAAGTGGTTGGGAACCACTGGTCTAAGGCAAAGTCAAAATGAGACCCTACAATTTGTCTCGAGTTCTAGCCATTAGATCCTATCACTCAGCATCCGCTTCACTCATGGCCCACTGTCTAACACTCATGGTTTATCTGGGACCCAATACTGTGGTTGGGCTGGCAGAGAAAGTAACTAGAGAAGAGAAATGATTTAGATTCCTTAGCTGGGATAAAAGGGAGCTGAGGCAGATGGTGGGAGATGAAGGCTGCGCACGGGATCCTATGCTTGAAGGATGAGCTTAATCAGAGGTGGCTCTCTCTTGTTATGGAGTTATTGAGAGCCACGAGAACTGAGGTTAAACAGGAAATGAGTTTTTAGATGCCTAGGCAGTGCCTTTCCTGGAAGCCTTCCAAACCGGAAATTCCCCTAGCCTCCAACCCCTGCTGGTAGAGGGATGACAACTTGACCCCTCCTGGATCTATGAGGGGTTATGGACAGGGCTAGAGCCAGCAGAGTGGGTCTGCAAACTTATTTAACAAGATCCCTTGGAGGCCGGATCATGGCAGGATAAGAAGGGGGTTCTCAAATGTTCCTACTGAGGTACATGCCACAGCAGGGCATGCCTAGGCACTATTTGCTCAACAAGCCACCTTCTGCATGAGATGGCAAGCTCTCCCAGGGGCGGCACATCCTGAGTGTCAGCTCAGAGCCGGGAGTAAAGCATAACCCTGAATAAAGCACTTATTAGCTGTGGCCCTTGAACAACTTAACCTCTCCGAGTCTCTGTTTCCTCATGGGAGATAAAAATACCTACTTCATAGGTGATGACTGAAGGAGAAAATCTATTTGGAGGTAGCAGACACATAGCTGATGCTAAGTAAACATAACACTCCTTTCTTCTTCCCTGCTCATCTTGGTCGCCTTAGCATGGGGGCAGGCACATAGCAGATGATCAATAATAAGTGTTGATTATGAGAATGAATGAATGAGTGAGTGAATGAGTAAGTGAATAGAGCAAATTCAGAAAACACCAGCTAAAAACTGCCTCCTCATCTTCCCACTACACACCTGTAAGCCACGCTGCTCACACTTATCTGTGTGGTTCCTCTGAATTTTTATTGTTTCTCTCCCCTACCCAATCTGGGCTGTTTGGCGAGCTCTCCAACCACTCCTGTTCCCCCAGCCAGGTTCCCCAGACGCAGAGGAAAGCCTTCTGTTCCCAAAGGGAGACCAGCTGCTCAGTGGATGGAGCACTTGCCCTCCCCTCCTGTGTCCAGAGAGCTATGGTCATGGGCACCCCTCCCACACTGATCTCTATGTGCTGGAGCCTGTACCTAGCACACCTCATTCCTTCTTCCCTGGTCCCTCTCCCCCACTGCCCTTATGAGGCTGGGTTCTAGACAAAGGTGTACAGGTCCAGGTGGTGTTTCTGACAGGTACCTCTATTGAAAACCCATCCCAATAGCAGGACCACCATCTGAGATGAGGTACCTCCAACATCTACCTGTAGGAAAAACCTTCAGAGCCCCATGAGGGAGCTGCATGCAGGGTGAAAGAACAAGAGGCCTGAGAAGAGTCTGTGCACAGGGGTCTTTTCTTTGGTTCCCCATGGTAAATGGGGAGTTCACAGAGGAAGAAAGGCTGGCGAGGGCACAGAGCTAGGTGTGGAGGCACAGGGGAGTGGCAAATACAAACCCATGTGAGTTGGACTCTCAAATCCACCTGCCGTAAGCTGCTAAATTTCTCTGTTCCATGCTCTCTGAAACTGTTTTCTCACTAATTTTCCAATACTTAGAATTTTCTCCAGTAATCTGAGCAGAAAACCTCCAGGAGGCTGGAATACCTGGTCCTCTTTGCTCTTTTCCAGCTCCTTGAAGAAGACGAGCCCTTGCCATGACCAGGGAGCCATGAGGTTACCTTGTCCATAGATGAATATGCACATGTACTCAGAACACAGCTTATATGCTAAATATTAGAATAATGTTAAGTTAGGGAGTAAAGATATTTATCATGGCTTTATACTATTGAAAAATCACAAACAACCAAAATGTTCGCCCATAGGAGATTGATAAAATAATCTATAGTATATCCATTCCAAGCAGCCATTAAATATGACACTGTAAAAGAATAACTAATGCCACGGGAAATTTCATGGTATATTGTTAAGTGGGGAAAATGGATTACAAAACAGCATGTACAATCTTACCCCAATTGTATACATACTGGTGTGTGTATATGTATAAAAACCACACACATACATGTACACAGTGGTTATGTCTGGAAAATGGGATTATGGCTGATTTTCTTAAGGTTTAGTGTTTTTCTTATTTATTCTTGAAATAATTGGAGAAGAGCAAATTCCCTCCTTTGTATATTAATCTCTCATATACGGGATCTTTGTAAAATATTCATGCACTTAAAAAGTTTAATAATTAGGTTGTGATTATGATACCATCTGCAAACAACATTTTAAAGGCAAACTTACTTAAAGTTTAGGACAACTGTGTGTTATGCAGCTGTTCACTCTATGATAAGATTCCATGGCAAATAAAAAATCGCTACTATTCATCATAGATAAAGTTTTCTTACCACTAAAAAATAACTAAGTCCAAATGAGCTGTAAAAAGAAAATTAATTTTTCATTAAATTTCATTTAAAGATTTGCCAGGTATGCGAAAAGGGTTTATCTCAGGAATGCAAGACATTAAAGAAGATTCAAGTAAAGTAAAATTCAAATAAAATCAACCTGTTTTTGGATTAAAAAGCTAAATATTATAGCAGATATCTGTTGAATGAATCCCTAAGTACCTATTATGTGCCAAAGCGATTTTCAACTAGACTTCCATTTGGAAGAATAAATGGATGAAAGTAATTAAACATTTTTTGGAAAAAAGATGAATAATGGGTTGGGCTTGACCTACTAGATATTAAAATATATTTTTTTTAAATTACAATTATTAAAAGGTGGAACAGACTCAAGAATTAACATACAAATGAATGGAGCCTGATTCATAGACCTAATACAGATCTGGCATATTTAAGAACCTAATCTATGATAAGGGAAGAATTTAAAGCAATGAGGAAAAGATGAATTCCTCAAAAAACAGTGCTGGAAAAATGGACTATTTGGAAAAGAAAAATCAAGTTAATCTTCATAACTTCATACCATACGCCAAAATAAAATTTAAACAGATTAGAAACCCAAATCTTAAAAACAACATATAAAAAACACCTTAAAAGAAAATATGAGTGAGTCTTTAACTGATTCCTGAATGAGAAAGAGCTCTCTAGCATTGAAAGAAATCAGAAAGGAAAATATTGATGGTTTTGTCTACGTAAAATTTTAAACTATGCATCAGAGCATAAACAAAATTTAAAATGTAAATGACAAGCTGGGAAACATATTTACAACAGATCTGACAAAGGATTAATACTACTCCCTATTTGAAAAACCAGCAGAGAATGTAAATATACATTTCAAAAAGAAGGAGAAATGGCTAATAAACATAAGAGAAAGTAGTCAACCTAATTAGTGATCACGCGAATGCGGACTAAACAATGAGATGTTTTAAAATCTATTAAATTTGTGAAGATTTTGAAAAGGCAATAATTCTCAATGCTGGCAGGAGTTCAGCGTTAGCCCTCCCTGCCCATATCCTGCTAGTGTAAGAAAAATTGCTCCAACATGTCCAGAAAGCCACTGGTAATATGAATCATGAATAATACCATGCATACACAATAACCTAGTAATCCCCCTTTTGGATGTCTATCCTAAGGAATTAAGGAAAAATGAGGACAAATATTTGCAGACAAGAGGTTTTGAGCAGCACTTTTTATTGTGGTCCCAAACTGCAAACAGCCTAAATGTCCAACAGAAGGAGAACAGTTCTTGAGATGGCTATAAATGAAACATCAATCAGCCATTAAAATTTTTATATATGAGTAATTTATAATTTCATGGACGAATGTTTAAAATATGTAAAGTAATAATTAGGATACTAATGATACATGTACTATATATACGTTAGGTTGAATCATATGAAATCGGTGACCCTCAAGTGGTTTTTTACCTTCAGAAATAGCAATTTGGTATGATCCTAAATATGGATATAATGTATTTCTGGGTTGTGGGATTATGGGAATATTTCATTTTTTTCTTTATACTTTTCTAACTTTCTACAATGAAAATGTATTAAAATTTTAAAGTTGTATAATTACATGAAGATCATGTGAAGAAACACCCCAAATTCAAATCTAGATCACACTATCGCTCTCCTTTCTCTTGTCTGGATTTTACAATCCTCTGCCTCTTTGATCTCTTAAACTCCATGCTCTTCATCTTTGTCTCTCCTTCAATTCATGTGCACGTCCTGTAATTTGCTCTTTGGGGTTAATCTTGAGAATAAGAAGCAGGGCCCTAGAAAGGGTCAGACATGGGCTGTCAATCCCCCTTCCTCCAGAAAGGCTTCCCAGACGAGGCATGAGAGTCACGAGACTTCTATTGCCCAGAAGTGGCCAGTAGAAGTACCACAGTCAGTAGACATACCACAGTCAGTAGAAGTACCATGAAGGGAAAGGCAGGGAGCCTCCTCGTCGGGAATCCTCCGCACTCGTGTCACTGCCACGCCTCTTTATAAAGCTGGGACTGTGGTTCCTGCCCCTGTCCCATGGTAGGCTCACAGGTAAAAGGTAAAGGCCCACAGGCTTGGGAGAGGGCAGACAGCAGCTGGCCTCCACCAGCAGCTAGTAAGAATTAATCCCAGTTACCTCCAGCCTGACATCTTATCATGCTCTATGTTCTTGCTGGATGTCTGTTGGAGTCCTCATCCACTACAAGACAAGCACTCAGACCTCTTGGTGACATGTCCTCTCCCAGCACTTCTTGACTGTGCCACTCATGAAGCTCCTGGGCCCCACGAGGGGCAGAAAGAACACAAGACTTGGAGTCAGATGATCTGGGTTCAACTCATATCAACTTGGCAACTTTGGGGAGGCTCCGCATCCTCTCTGCCCTCAATTTCCTCAAGCAGATATTTCAATACTATCCCAGTAAGGATTAAATAAATTCAGGGTAAAGCAGTTGCCACACTGCAAGCCCTATACAAAAGTAAGGTATTAGCTATAATGCCTGTATCGTAGCCTTTTGTGGAAGCAGTTACAGGTTTTTTGCCTTTCTGAACTTGAAGCATGCCTGTACTTTTAGGATCTAGCCAAAGCTGCCCCCATTACCACCACCATCACCACTGACCTCAGGGGAGAGGCCTATATTGGTGATCATGATTAGAGAAAGCCTGGGTCATCCCACCCTTCCCTCCACTGCTCTGGTGTCTCAGGTCTGAGGACATAAATGTGCTGATTGTAACCCTGAACTCTTGGCAGGCATTAGTCTGCAGGGCAAGTGTGGGGCTAGATGCTGGGTCACTGTGTGGCCATGTTCCCATTTCCATTCAGGGAACACGGTTCCCAACATGCAGTGAAGTCTGTGTCAAAATAACCAAAGGCACTTCCCTGACTTCCTACATATGTAATTATCTCAGCACACCCACCAGGAGACTCAGATGAACCAAACACTCTCAGTTTTTCCTGAAACGCCAGCCCCAGCAGAGTCCTGCCACTTCTTCCAACCTCTTTCTCTTCTGACAACTGAGTGTATCCTTGCAACTATAACACCTAAAGAGATGGATAGCCATCCCAGGAATGCGGCCAGGGCCTCCATCCTCCACATCTTCACCAGCCCCCCAGAATAAATCATCTCTTCCCCTCACCTACTTCTCCCACTACTCTCATCCAGAAAGAACCCCTACATGCCCAATGGCTTTACAAACAGTCCATGCCCGTGAGTTGAGCAGAGACAACAAAATTCCTTCTCCTCAGAGCACTGGGTTGTGATAAAACACACCCCTCCCCCTGGTCCATTGAACCAAGCAGAACCAAATGAAATGGCAGAGCTAGAAAGTCCTTACAGAGCTGCTAGTCTTTCATTTACAGGAAGGAAAACTGAGAGCCAGTGATGCGAAGGGACTCAAGGTCACATGATGAGTCTAGAAACCCAATCTTAGTCAAGCATTCTCTGCTCCATACCATATGGGCTGAAGAGTACCACTCCTATAGATGCAATCATATTAAAATGTAAGGACTAGTAGATGACAGTTTAGAGCTTTGCTATCCAACACTGTAGCCACTAGCTACATGAGGCTATTTAAATATCAATTAATTAAATAAAATAAAAAATTCAGGTCCTCAGTCACATTCACACATATGAAGTGGCTAGTGGAGAGCACAGAGAGAGAACACTTCAACCATTGCAGAGAAGTTCTATTGACAGTGCAAATCATTTACATGGATAGATTTCCTACAAATGGTTAGGTTCCCTGAGGGCGGGGTCTGTGTCATGTGCTCCCTTGGAATGTACTGGGAATGTTCTCCATACTCCAAAACCAATACTGAATGAGTGAAAGAACAGCCCCTGATACAACCAGTGAGGGGCTCAGCCAGCAAGCACCCAGAGCCCATGAAACACAGATCTGCCATCCAGGGAACCATAGAGATCCCTTCCTTGGTCTAAGCACATAAGCCTAGGGAAGAAACAAGTGACTTCTGTCTTCTCACCTCTTTTTTCAAAAAGTATGATTACTGGAGTGAGAAGTCAACCTGCCCAAGGGCTTTTAAAGCCCAAGGTCCAACATGTGGCAAGGTGAGAAGTCACCCAAAAGACTGAGTGAACATTCTGTCATGGAAAAAGCCCCTTTGCAAACAGGTTTGACTTGTTCTGCTCTATTCAAAATTTTGAGTGATAGTCTGATTAATTTCTGCCAATAAAAAATGAGTTTTAGAAATTTCTGGATGTAAAGCCTCCAGTAAAGACATCCTTGTTAATATAAAGGAGTGTTCATTAAAATGAGACCAAAGGGGAGAGAAATTAGCTGCTCACAGAAGCCAGAAAAAGAACAGCTCCCCTGGATATTTTCAACACCTGAAGTTCTAAATACGCGACAAGGAAAAGAACTACTCTGAGTTCTATTGGCTCAGTTAACAGTGACTGACACAATTAATGTTTAGAGTTAATAAGATATTCAAGGAACATTTGATTTCTTTTCTATAGGCTATGACTGTATTTTTGTATTTGTTCACATCTTGTAGTGTAAAATAATTCACATTGCTATTTCAATTTTAAGACATTTTTCTTATAACAATAAAGTTCTCTCTTGCTTTGGAGCACCCTACCCCTGTTTTCCACTGGGAGAGTTCATCAACGTCCAACTTGAAAAATGTTACTTAGCATCGCTGTTCCTCAGTTTTCCCCTCTGCAAAAAAAGTAACACCAACCTTATCAGGCTATTGTGAGAATTAACTGCGATTATGTGCACACCTTGTGACTGATAGGTATCCAGTAAGTGCTAGGTGATGAAGTGAATGAATGAACTAATGAGAAGTCTGGACTGTGTGACTGATTTGTCATTGGGCTCAGCTGTACAAACCCGGAAGCAGTCAAACTGCAGAAACCATTCACAATTTAAGACACAATCATCCACATGCTGTCAGCTCCTGAAATTGTAGACACTATAACTGGGAGGAAATACGCTGCCTCCAGAAAGCATGCCTTGCAAATTCAGACTACTGACAAGGTGAGAATACTATAGTTTCCATGGAAAAATCTTCCTTTCAACTCTAAAACTTTATGACTCTGTGTTTCTGCAAATGGGAAGAGTAGCCAACAATCTAATCATTTCAGCTTTGGGGCTCTAGGATTAAAATCCTTCCACCAAAATCCATATGTAGATTTGGAAGTCTTCACCAGCTGACAGGGGCCCAGGCATGTAAAGAGCAACTGAGTCACAGTTGTGGTGTTATTCCATGCTAATAACACTCATGACGTGGGAAAGAACACTGGACGAGGAATCTGAAAACCTGCGTTCCCCTTGTGGCTTTTTCAAAGTCTCTTCCCCTCTCGCACCTTCATTTTCAACACCAGCAAAATGAACAAGCCAGATAGGATAATGACGGAGGCTGCCCCTTCCCCAGCTGTGTCATCCCTAATTCTGCTTTCCCGTAGAAGAGATAATGGTGGGCAAAAAGTTAGAGAAGCAGGCATCCCAGAGGGGAAGTGAGAACCACAGAGGTGAGAATCATGCTGGGGAAATACCATATTTAATTAACTGCAAAATGCATCATTAGTTTATATACCACTAAGAAAGAAAAAATGGTTGCAATTAAACTACTACACACCATAAACCATAAGATGCATCCTGATTTCAGAGATGAAAAAATGTGGGGGGGAAAGGGGCATCTTAGAATCGATGAAAGATGGGAACCATTTACTGGGTACTTGTTATATTCTGTGCACTGAGCTAAGCATTTTATCTATGTTATTTCATTTAACCCTAAAACAACCCTGTGAAATAGAAATGTGCGAAAGATCAGCATTTTACAGGGGAGAAAATTGAGGTACAGAGGGTTTACATAATTTGCTTAAGGCCATCTAACTAGTAGGTAAAAGAGGTGAGGTTTGAACCTATGACTTTCACTTCGAACTCCATCTTCTTAACCCCTCACCCTCTGAAGAAAGGCTGAGGCATTTGATACAAAGTGAAAATGAGTTCTCTGATGGAGATAGGGCTGAAACACTAAAACTGTCAGAATACATTAAAGGAACTTATTAGGATGAAATACTTTGAACTAGAAGGGACCATAGAGATAAGGGCAATACAAGCACATACTTTACAGACAAAGAAACTAAAGCCCAGAGGGATAATGTCATTTGCCCAAGGTTACACAGCCAGTTACTGTAAAAACTAGGATTCTAGAATTTTGCTAGGTAATAAGATCAAGCTTGCAAGTCTATAGTTTCCTGTCTCTGCCCATTCCTGTCTTTTCAAGTTCCAGACATTTTCCCATCTCTACCCAATGATTTCTTAGTGATTTCCCTGTGATCCCACAGGCAAGTTCCCTCAGTGTCCCAGGACGCAGTTCCTTCAGGCCTGAGACACAGCCATTCTCAAAGCAGTGTGGGGAAGTGGACAGAACAGTTGAGTCTGGGTTCTAGTCCTCCCAGCTCTAGGAACCCAGCATGCTTAATTTTTCTGTGCCTTGTGGGTTCATATGTAAAAAGAAGCTAATAGCACCAACCTCACATGGAGACAATGTATAAAAAGTCTCTGGCACATAGCAGGAGGACAATCGATGGCAGTTATTATGGCCATGACTGCTAAAGTAGCTTGGTGCTTTTACCCTCCCCTCACTTTCTTGGCCATCAGTTCTTAGATGGATAATCTATTTTGCATTTTCCAATTTGAAGTACATTCTCTCGGCTGGAGATGGTGGAAGCAGGATAACAGGCCCGTATCCTTGCCTTCTCCATCTCCTTTTATAATAGATCAGCTTCCCCAAGCAGAAAACCGAAACTCTCCTCTATCCTTATTGTTCACAAGCTCACCTCCTGCTGGCTTTAATCCAGACACCTGCCCTTCCTTTAAATTTTGTATAAGGCCTTTAAAAATCAAGTTTCTTGAAAAAGTCCCTTTCCTTTCATAATTCATCCTGCTTGTCTTACAGTGAAGGCCAACCCCTTTCCAAGGGGTGGGCAGCCCTCAAGACTTCACAGCCACTTGAAGCTCAAGGTCAAAGCAATTTATGATCAACCTTCCAACCACTGGAGGTTGAGTACCAGTCCAGGAAAAGCCCCTTCCTACCTTTTAAGGGATCTTTGTGCTTCTAGTCACGCACATGTTAGAAGACAACTGTGATGATTATGTTGCAGGCTTCCAGGAGAAAGGGCGGGCCCTCACGCTGGGAAGTGGAGTGGCCAGGATGTGGGCTGACTGAATAGTCCTGCTTTCCATTTTAAAGACACCTAACTGGGGGAAGGCATGTGGCCAGCCCCACAGTTAACCACATCAGTGGAAAGCCAGCTGGTGAAACCAGCGGGCATAATGGAGGCACCACCGCCCCCCTGGTGATAGCATACCTCACAAACACGGGCTTTGTAAATCAGGCATCACAAGAGCCCAGATCTCAGCTCCTGCTTTCATAAGCCCTGCCTGGTGGTATTTTGCCCTTGCTGCTTTTGTGGGACTTTGTAGGAGATGTTTGCTACCGTGGATTAAAGATTACTACCCAGGTGCAGGCTCCCTAAGTGCCTTACATATCTTATGTTGCTTAATTCTCACAGCTACCATTTGGGGACATATTATTTCCACATTTTATGGATGAAAAACTAAAGATTAGAGAAATCAAATAATTTGCGCAAAGTCACAGAGCTAGGACAAGATGAAGTCAGGATTTGAACTCAGGTCTGTCCCATTCTTAAAGCCCGTGCACAAAACCTCATACTGTATGGATCTGTCTCATCTAGCACCCAAGTCGCCCTGGGTCAAGGCACATCTGGAGCTTCAATCCCTCTAGTTTGGGATCTAGATGGGTCTGGTGCAGCCCAGACACAGTATCTGATGTGCCTGGGATGAGCCTCCAGCCCCTGAGTTTCTACGGAGTCACAGGACAGCCATACTGCTGAGCTTCTGCCTCAGCTTCCTGCTGAGCACTGGAGTTAGTTCCCTGCAGCTAGCACTGTGCTCCGAAAGCCCAGCTAACCGGTTAGGGCCTTGTTCATCCCTTGCCATGCTCCTTTCCTGGCACAGTCTGGAGGAAAGTCACCACCTGGGGGCCTGCCAAGATTGGATCGATGGTCCTATAGTAGTGTAGGACCACAGACTTGCCTGACCTGAGTGTCTCACACCACTTATAGACTCTGGTGACACCCCCTCCCAGGACTGCCCAAATCTCGCTCCCCCACCTTGGATGGTGACACTGGCCTGAAGGAAACTTGCTTTTGTGATGCTCCCCTGGATCCCATGCAGCAGTTCACCACTGACTGTTTGCCTCTTCCAGGCCAGCCCAGCAGTCCCTGAGCTCTCAGCCAGCATCCTGCCAACCCTTCCAAAAGTGCCAACACCAATCTTGTTTTGAGGTGGGAAGTCAGGTTTCCTTCATGTAAGCAAGTGACTAAAACAACCCATAAAAATTGTCTAAAGCATTTTGGACAACAACAACAATTAGCTAAATTAAAATGAAAAGTCCCATGAAACTCCCCACCCCATTGACTGTTAATGATATGGTAATTATAAACACAAGAGCAAATATTATTACCAACTTCAAGTGTTAACTTGAAACCAGCTGGTACAGTCAGCAAAACACTCCAGTCCTGGAAAGTTCGGGGAACTCATGTAACACAGTAAATCTAACAACTGTAAATCCAACTTAGGTGAAATCTGTCTGACTGTGGGAATGGAGTTGTACTTCTCAATGTGTCACACTACCAGAAAACCCTAGGGGCTAAGCACAAGAAGTCTTCTGTGGTGACCTGGATTGACCTATATCCATGGTGGCAACTGTTTCTACCAAGCAAGTAAGGATGGGCCAGAGACTGGCCAGATGCTCACCAAGCCCATTCCCTCTTCTTCTGAAGGATATAACTCTTAAATTTCCCAGCCTCCCTTGCATTTAGGAACAGCCATGTGACTGAGCTCTAGCCCATGGAATGTGGGCAGAAGTGTTATATGCCACTTCCAAGACTGGCCCATGTGTGTTCTCCATACTCTCTCTCTCCCCTCCTCTGAAGGCTGGATGCAGAGGTTCCAGTAGGGGACTCCAGGAGATGGCAGAGCCACTGAATGAAAGGAGCTTAGGTTCCGGGTTGTCACCCAACCAGGAACATCTGTAGTGGACTGTGACATGAGGAAGAAATAAACTTCTATTATGTTACCACTGATATTTACAGGTTATTATAGTAGTCAACCTATGCTGACCAATTAGCAGAGAACAGTGACATTGTTGACATAATTTTTGGTGAAATATCAGGATGGTAAACTGTGGAGACTGAAGAAATTACTTTCTATCTCCATTCCAAAATCTTATGTCTAGTGTGAATGTGTTCTGTAAAGGGTGGACAGGATCTCTTTTAAAAGCAATAAGGATATGTCAGTGATCTGGGTACAAAAACTCTGGGATAACTTCAAAGAGAAGAACAATAAACATAAGAAAAGGGAGAACTTGGGAGGACTCAGATACAAGCTGCCAGTAGTTAGCCAGGCTCTCCATTCTTCTCTCTAAAAGAATTCATCCATTCCCATGCCTCTACAAACACATGTGAAAGGACCAGGTAAATTTTACAGAGCAATATTAACACAGGCACTGTCATTGTTCTGATTCCCAAGTCTAAATCCTTGGCCTTGTCTCTCATGCAGCCTAGCTCCAGCCGCATCACCAACCACCGGCAGGTGTTTCCATTTAGATGGCACCCAAAGTTCAACATCTTCCACTGTTCTCCATTTCTATCTCCATCATGTCGGAGAGGGGAATAATCATTTGCTTCATACCTAACATATGCCAGGCCCACATACAATAATTATAATTGTATAATATTATGTATGTATATTATAATTACAGTAATTACCTCATTAAATCCTCTCATATTCTTTCTTGAGATTAGACATCATTATCTCATTTCACTCATGTGGAAACTGAGACCGGTAGAAGTCAAATGATTTGCCCAAGGTCACCCAACTGGTAACCAGAAGTATAAGAACGACTTTTCATTTATGTAAAACACCATAACTGATGCAACTGCTCCCTTAAATAGCCAACTACAACTGGTGGTGTGCTGGAGCCTGCTGTTCTGGCTCCGAAGAGCCAATTGTAATTTCAGGATTTTTGCCAGCTGGGTGTTTTGGTAGCTTGAAATCTGCCACAGATAGGAATATTTACACAATGGAAATGGGCAAATGCTCCAAATGCTACCATCAGGGTTTTCATTCCTCTTTGGAAACATTTACCAGCATATCACTAACTACACCTTTCTATTTGGACCATATGACAAGGCAACACCATGTTTTGTTGAGATTTAAGAAATAAGAAATTGAAGGAAAACGTGCCTGGATTGCAGACTGTGTAAACAAAAACTTAGAAAGTATAAAGGCAAATGTTACAAAGACACGAAGGAATGAGGAAGAAGTATGTGTCCCTGAGCATGGCTTAAGCTTCTGACAGTTCCATAAAGAGTTCTCCTAATAAGCTGGTAAGAAACAATTAGGAAGAACAATACTAGTTTCGGGTGGGGAGGCAGTTAAATTCTGGGGCAATGTGGAGAACTGCTATGGAAAGAAAGATCTGAGATTTAATTTAAAACTAAGGGATGAGGGAGGCATCATAAGCCCCTTGAGGTAAATTCTGAAATAGAGATTATTAAAAAAGAAAAAGAACATGCAGTTAGCACATTAATGCAGTAGCACAGATAATCCAAAGCAGAAGATAAAGTCACATGATGCATTCCAAAGCGAAAGATAAATGACTGGAATATTTTCTTAGATCAACTGCACAAGATTTACCTTCTGGAATCAAAGTACATCTTAATCAGATGAGCATGCACTGATCGGATATTTGGGGAAGGGAGTACAGAAGCTTACGGAGTGGTTAGGGGCAGTCGGTCTGCATTTACTTTTTTCTTTTTAAGTAAATATTCCATATGTGGAAAACAATCCCCATGTGAAAAATAAAGAAATTGGTGTTTTTATTAGTGGCCTTGAGCAGTTGTTCCCAAACCTGGCTGATCATCAGATTTGATTGACAAAATTTTTAAAAATACAGACTCTGGTATCCATATTTAGATTTAGATTCAGTGAGTCTAAGAAACTGTGTTTGCCAGAACTGAACTGAAAGACTCATAAAGCATAACAGCAAAACAATAATTATGAGGATGAAAGGATCCTAAGAAGAAACCTAAGTAAGATTGACCAACAGACCCAAGTACAGCCAGGGAAGGGAAAAACACTTAGGACGGAGGGTCTGAAGGGGATTCCAGTTTTTGAAAAGGTTATATAGATCTAACAGGACTCTGGGTGTAAGGCAGGAAGACTAAATGCCACTTATTAGCTACGTTTGGATAGCAAATGGCTTAACATCTCCGGGCTTCAGAATCCTCGTCTGTAAAATGGAGAGACTCACGCCTCAATTGCTAGACTGTTGGAGAATGGAAAGCACCTATTACAGTTCCTGGCACAGAGGAGGTCATTGTTAGTTATCGCCCTATTATTTTCTCTTTTTTATCCTGCTTTGGGAACATTATCACATGCCAAAGCATACAAAGCTACAGAAGCTGCTGCCTGGGGTGCCTCCAATCTCCCTTCTCCCGCAGCAGCCTACAGCAGGCTCACAGCAGTCTTCTGAGGATGACCGAGAAGGCTAATCACTGCACCCACCATCAGAAAGCAAGAGAGTGGCTCTCACTTGGCTCTGCCCTCAACACACTACATGACCCTGAAAAAGCTTCCTGCATCCCTTGGTCTTAATTTTTAGCCCTGACAAATGGGCACAATCAAATAGAACCTGTCTCGGCCTGAAGCTCTAATGAAGTGTCCAGGAGAATGGCTTAATGTGAAGGCTCACACAGCTCCGGGATAATGAGCCAGCCTATCGCTGTCTCCAGGAGCTTTCCCTCCCCAGTCAGGGAGATTGTTGGCACCCTCAAACTGCACTGAGCTTCAGCTAATTGGAGGCTTGATGACAGATGACACCAAGTTTCTGGGAAACAAAATGATCTCTCCAGCCCAGAGCTCTACAGTGAGGAGAAGGGAGGATGGGAAACGTCCCCAGAGAAATGCAACCAAGGTTCCTGGGGGCAGCATATAAAACGTTAACAGAACTTGAGCCACCACCAGAACATGTCAGGGAGTAAAGGAAACAAGCAAAGCTAAGAGTGGAGAGAGCTGCTGGCCCAGCCTGCCAGCTGGCACAACACACTGGAAATGAGACACAGCCAGCCAGACAGCAACAGGACGGCTGCGGAGGACTGCAGCAGCATCGAGAGCTCTAGAGACTCCGGAAGATTCTCAGGAATTAAGGGAATGGCACTTTGTACTCTACCAGAGAGGAAAAGAGGTGTGTCTTGAAGAAATGGTGATGAAGCAAAATTGTGGGAGAAGGACCCCAGTTGTGTCTGTTGCAAGAGGTCATCACCGGAGAGACCATCAAATGCCACACGTGGAGGAGGCAGGCTGTGAAGAGGGGAAGGGCAGAAGGGTCTGTGACAATGTAGCCTGAAGAAAAGGTGCAGGAGAAGAGACTAGCACGAGAAGGAAGGGTTCATACTCGCATGAAGGGAGTAGAGTGGAGTGGCTATCACTTCTCCACACAGAGAGAGAAAATTCTAGATCTTCATGCTGACTTTTTTCTAATTTAAATTTTCTAAATTACTTCCATGTATATGAAGTATGCCAAACGCACAGGATTTCACACTTCCAACTTGAGCTAGCTCCGACGCCGCTGTGTTTTCCCCTGCAAGTGAAGTGACGTAGGAGATGCTTACCTGGCCCTAGCCTGCTCACCGCATGATCCTTGTTTCCAGCAGCTCCTGGTCACAGCTCCAAGGCTCAAGCCTAACTAGAGATGAGGATAGAGCCCAAGTAAGAGCTACTTATTCCCAAGATGGGAGCCACATCATTGGAGCAACTCCCTTGGCTGCATTAATGGGTTTACTTTATACCAAATTAATTTACATGTCCTTAAATGTTAAACATTCTCAAAAAGTAAACATTCCCAAATCTATCACTTGTTTATGTTCGGTGTCCTCCATCGGATCGGGAGCTCTCAGGGCAGCTCTACGCTTCTCCCTTCCCCCAGGAACTTTGGGAGAACAGAAATCACACCCATCAACCTATACAGACTACACCAGAGCCTCCATACACCAGGATTTTGTAAATTCTTTTTGTTGAGGATGGCATTTTAAACCTCTGTTTTCCCCAAGGATTCTTCTCCAGGAAGAGAAAAGTTCTGAAAACTAGCCCTGTCTGCTAAAAAAAGAAAACATACACAAGGCTCCCATCTTCCAGGGGGATTGCCAAGAAACTGGAAAGACCAGGAGCTCGGCCAGCCAGAGTCAAGGAAAACCATTGTTCTTCCTGCTACGAAGGATGGCCTGCACCACGCAGTGTCTCCACCGCCTTCTGAGCCCGAGTTCAGTTGGGACTTCCCAGACCTCACAATCCTGCATTAATTAGTATTGTGTTTGGCTGAGAGTAACAGAAAGCCCTACTACAATGGCTTAAAAAGTAAGGTGCTCATTTGTCTCAAGCAACAAGAAGTCTGGCGCTGGCAGTCCAGAGCTGCCTCAAAGGTGGCTATTTTCTTGATCCACCATCTTTGCACATGGCTTTTGCCTCTTGGTCACAAGATGACTGCAACACCTCCTGGCATCATGTCCCTATTCCAGGAATTAAGAAGGGTGAAAAGCTTTCTCTTTGGATGGCTTTATTTAAGAAGAGAAGACCTTCTCATTGACTTGTACCTACATATCAATAGGCAGAATTGTGTCATGTGGTCTTCTCTAGTGGCAAGGGAAGCTGGAAACTTAAGTATTTCACCCTCCACCCTTTATAATGAAGGAAGAAAAGAGAGAAGGTCTTTGGAATGGATGTTAAGTACACCAACCTGCAGTATCTGAGCCACACACACAGACTCACAAATCAAAAGGACACTCACACCCTCCCAAGAGGGATGGTGTGGGGTACCTCTTGATTGTCTGCTCTCTCAACTGTGAAGCGCTCTGAAAAATATACCCCAGACTCAGAAAAGCCTCTCAGGCTCCCAAATGTGTCCCCTCCCATTTAACATGCTGAGTCGCTTGTACATGCATTCTCTCACGACTTCACCACAATTTTCTAAAGCATGGGTGACCTACCCCACTTCTATAGATACGGAAGGAGAGGCTCAGAGAGGATAAGTTACTTGCCAAATGTATCGTGGCTTATTTGTGGTAGAATCAGGTTCTGAACCCAGACTTTAGTGTCACACCAGTGCTTTCCTCCTTACACCACTGGTCATTCTTATCATGATGCATGCTTGACTGTGGCTGTTACTGCTGCCACCCCCTACCTTCCCCATTTATGATGATCCTTTCCCATTTCAAAATTTAGATTAACGCAGAAGGAGAAGACAGGTCATGAGGAATCTGGCAAATACCATAAAAGGTTGAAAAAAGGTCAGGAAGCCCTCACTCTTGCCAATAGAACATGCATCTCGGTAGGGCACTCTCTCAAAGCTCACCCAAAAGAGGTACTAAAAAAACCAAATCCAAGAATAGAAGATGACTTCCAGGGCTCAGCCCCTCCATCTCCCTCACTCCACCCCCTCAAACAGCAGGGACAGACCGTGAAGTCCTCTGGCACGTCTACGACTCCCCGCTGCTGCATGATGCTGCCCAGGCTCATCACTGCTCAGGCTAGCCACGTACTCCTTGGGAGAGCACTTGTAGCACTGGGTGGTAATTGCCTGGCCACTGTTTTGACTTCCACACAAGACCCTTTGCTCCTTTAGAAAAAACGATTGTGTCTAATTCGGTATTTTTTCCCCAGCATCTAGCATAGTGCCTGGCACATGGTAAGTTCTTAATAAAAATTATTCAAATAAATGAATGCAAAACATCAATTCTTATTATTATAGTGTCCGTACATTTCTTTTTGCCCTCTCCAGAGTGGAAAAAGAAAACAGCTGGTCACTCCTGTGGCTGCCCAGTTAGGACTCCACAGATCCCAGGGAGAGTAGAATTTGGGCCATTTAGCACAAATCCAGAAACCTCTTAAGATGCGAAAGCCCAAGGAGGCTGAGGTTTATGGCACTGGGGTGATCTTTCTGCATTTCTGGGGTGGGGCGGTGTGTGAGAAGGAGAGGAAAACGGGCTCTGAACTTCTAGCAGGCAGAACTCTTGGTGCAAGGAAAGCAGAAAAGGGAATGGGAAGAAGCCCAGCCTAGTTGCAGCAAGAGTGAATGCCAGGCACGCACTGCAGTGTCGATGCTCCACCTGGCCCCCACTCAGGGAATCAGTGCCGCAGTCACACATCGGACTGCAGCTTCCAAGGTCCCCTGTCTCTGGCCTTTCAGGCCTTTGCTTAGCTTCCTTAAGTCTGCCTCGCTGCCTTGCCTTGACCCCTGGCACCTGTCCATCCTTGCCCCTGACTCTGTCCTAGCACTGATCCATCATGCATCCATGTACTTCCTGAATCTAGCTGAGTGCCCACAGTCTACTCCCAGGCCCCGCCCACTGCAGCCCACAGCCACTGTTGACGGAGACAGAGGATGCAGAATCCAAAGGAGCCTCTAAAGCAGCGGTTCCTAGCCTCTCTGGAGTCAGTGACCTCTTTGAGAATCTGATGAAAGCCACCGACTTTTGTCCCAGTCAATTGCACATATGCACACAACCACAAAATTTCCATTCAACTATAGGAGCTGGATAGACCTCCAAAAAAGCCCACTCACGGACCCAGAACAAGAAGTCCTAGTCAAGAGAAAGTCATGCACAATTTTTATTTTAGGGGGAGAAGCCCCCAGTAGCTCAGCCAGGCAACTCTCATTTTGTCTACCCCACAGGGAAGCATTTGGAACAGTGAGAACACAAATGGTCTCTTTGATCCCTTCCACCTCAGAAGCTTTTAATGAAAAAACACTGAGCACTTACTGGTGGCGTGGGAAGCCAAAGGACTTGACATTTGCCTTTGGCTGAGAGTAACAGAAAGCTCTACTACAATGGAAATCTAATCTTCACAATAAACTTGTGAAGTAGGTATTATCCCATTTCAGATGAGGAAATCAGGCTTAAAGAAGTTAAGGAACTAACTATGGTCACACAAATAGTGAGTTATGGAGTGTGGAATCAAACCCAGGCTTGCCTGGGGTCCATGCCTGCTCTTGTAAGCAGCACAATCTAGAGACTTCCCAAGGCTAGGTTACCTTTAGGAGTAAGTAAAGAAAAGCTCCCCTGGCCATCTAAAATCTATCCCCCTCCCTCCAGGTTACACAAAGGCTTTAATTCAATAATCATAAATCTAGCTAAAAAGAAAAATAATACCTCATGGTTATGTGTCCATTTCTCTGGTTCTATATAAATGTGGTCTTGTTTTTTGGACAGTTGATGGAACTGTCTCCTGAATCAGTGAGCGTAAACCAGGAGAGGTGTAGGTAGCACTCTGGTAGGAAACAGCAGAGAGCAGGTGAAGGTGGCAGGGGGGAGAACATGCAGGGAACATCTTTGAAGATGTACAGAGGAAAATTAGCTGGCAGATGGAAGAACATTCCTAGATAAACTGCAAAGCAAGAAGAAAAGATAAGATGACTCCTGATAAATTCCTTCCTGTGCACAACACTGCAGGGGCCTGGGGTCAGGGCAGAGGATAAGCCCTGCCCTGTCAGGTACCTGCTGGAAGGCTGGAGCAAGGTGGGGTTGGAAATGGCATTTAGAATGGACTGTTTCCACACACTGGCCATGCAAGACACTGAGCCTGGGCTGGAGCCTGAACCAGGCAAAGAACATCCAGGAAAGATGTTGCCCACAGCTGGAAGAGGGCCACACTGTGCGGGTCAGGGGTGGGGACCAAGCCGAAGTATGGTTTGGCAGAGTCTGGAATCCAGGAGAAAAGATGGAGTGAAAGCAGAGTGGGAGCAAATGAGGGGCAGAAGAAGACCGCACTGTGGGTGTCTGTTTACAACCAGCACCCAGGGCTTGCAGAGGCCAGAGGCAAGGGCCTGGTAAGCAAGCAGAATGGTCTCCATTAAAGCACCTGGAGAAGGTGTGTACCTTTCCCCAGCATCATGGATGTTCAGGAAACCAAACAAACAATCACAACACAGAGCGCAAATAAAAAGCTTAACACGTTATGAGTCTGCAGAATACCACGTTCTTCAAAGACAGTAAATGATATAAGGCAAATCTAGTTAATGATATCATTATAGATGTATGCCAAGATTAAATAAGGGTTTGTGATTTTTTTAATTAAAAAAATCCTAAATGTCCAACGATAAGAGAGCAGTTCAATCAATCATGGTAGCATAGTGTAATTGTTAGGTGTGTAGGGTCTGAAATCAGACTGCTTAGATTAAATCCTGGCTCTGCTACTCAAGAACTGTGTGACCTCTTGAAAATTAAATTCCTTGAGCCTCCATCTCCTCACCTGTAAATGGGCATAATTACAGTAACTGCCGCTTGGTATTTTTACTTAGCACAGTGCTTGATGTATTCCTAGATAACTGCATAGCAAGAAATCCTTCAGTAATCGATAGCTAGTAGTATTGTTGTTATTATCAAGATGCATTCATCACATAGAATACTATTGAGCCATTAAAAATAATTTGTAGAAATACAGTGATATTGAAAGATGTTTACAAACAATGTGCTTTAGGTTTTAAAAAGCAGATTATGAAGTATATATGGTTATACATATATTTATACATTTGTGTTTATATATACATATTTTATACGTGTATGTATTTAGATGATTAAGAAAATGAGATGAGGATTCAGAAATAAATAGCCAAGGAGAACAGGAAAGTGCTTTTGCTCTCAGAAATGAAGAAAGGCCAACCTCAATATGGCCAAAAAAAGCTCTAAGGGAATGTGTTCCTGAGGAATTTCTTTGATGTGAGCTTATAGAACATTCCTGGCTGTCACTGCTTCCCCAGCCCCCACCCTGCCCTTCTTCTCTCTAGTCTTCAGTGAACAGGGATTTGAGCCTCTCCAAACTCAGAAACGGGCAGCAGCAGTCTCCATTATTATGAGTATTATCAATAACAACAGCAATACCTCTCATGAGAAGAGCATCTCACCTTTTCTCAGAGCCCTTCACGTACCCAACAGGTCTTTAAAACAACCTTTACCTGAGCATTGAGCCTGAGAAGGACCTCACCTGCAGCTTGTCTCAGTCTGAGATGGACAGCCTCATATGAGCCAGGGATTAAATGAGTAAATCTGGGACGTTCACCCAGGCCACACAAACAGCGAGAGGACCACAAACTGTGCAGACATCACTGAAGGGCAATTCTAGGGGCTCTCGGTTAAGACCAGTAGAGTCATGGAAAACATTCTAACCCTTTCCCATTTATTCCCATTATTTAGAGAGGACAGTTGGGGAAAGAGTTCCAGGCTCTGAGGACAAAGCTGGCGATGAAAGAGAGGTCCCTTGTTCCCTCCCTCTCGGCTCTGTGGAGCTCTGTGGAGCTCTGCCTCCTTCTAAGGCAAAAGATCACTTCTGACGAGAACCGAAACACTTACGGGAGTGCACTAGAGTGCAGGTGAGTTTGATGCAAGCATCTGAAATTAGATTTCTGGCAGGTAGGCAGGACTTCGCAGGTTTCAGCAGCTGTCCTTTTGTGCAGAAGCATGGACAAAGCACTCCACGCTTGCTGCTAAACTTGGCTCCTCATTGTTATCCAAACAATGGAGTCAAGAGGTAGATGAGAATGGAGGCAAAGACGGGCTCTTGTGGCGCCAGTTCCGTACCCAAGAATAAGCATCCAGGGGCAGTGATTCATTGCGGCTCTGTATTTTAAGACCTTCCCCTTCTGTTGCAAGTTGAACAAGATGGGTGGCTCTATAAGGCCCTTTGGGAGGAGAAGGAAAAGGTTTCTTCCATTCTCCCACCATGTCCACACAGGGGAGCCTCAGGGGAAGGTACTGGAAATGTCAATATGCTCTATTATGGCTCTCAGAAAGTCAAGGCCCGCTCCCCAGGAGCCCCCTCCCACCATCGACAAAGCACTTCTACATGTGCCATCAGTGTGATCCTGACAACAAGGGAACTGGGCAGCCTACCAGTTTGTAGCAGGGAGCATCCCATGGATCATGTCACACAGGAGGTCTCAAGGAAGGTGAGTGACCCTTTGGGAGGAGGAAAGAGGCCCTGTGAAGTCTGGTAAGCCCTCATCGGCTTGGCTAAGCTCCAGGAGAGACATGAATTAATGTGGAGCTACAGTAAAAGTTCTTTCACACCGTCTGAGTGTGGGTATTTGGTTGCAGCCTGAGTCTTAACCTCCTCACTAATTCTTCTCCCCAAGTCTCTTCTAGTAGTAATGACAAGCCTACATTACAAACGGATTCTAAAGGTATTTGGGGTCCACAGACATCTGCATCAGTCTGCAGTGTCTGCAACAACCACATACACATGTTCCCCATGCTTGTCCCTCCCCCAACCTCCCACCCCTACCATCACTACCTTCTCTTCCTGAAATGCAGGTCTACCAGCTCAGGGTCCTCAAACATATGTCCTTAGCAAACATACGCTCCCCAACACACAATCCTCTTCCCACGAAGCTGCAGATAAGGGTCCACCCAGAAAGCGAACAAGGTCAGGATGAAATCCGAGAAGCCACCTGACCCACAAGCTCTGACGGTACCTGATGAATAAGGGGCCCTGGGGGAGGGCTGAGTGTCCCTTAGGTTCAGCTACACCAGGAGATACACCTCCAAACTCAACTTAGACACTAAGTCCTCTGTTCTTGTAGGGCAGGCCATTTATGCTTTCAGTAACATGGAGATGCAGTTTTAACTACAGGTGACAAACCATAGCAAGTGCTTACATGAAGATTATTCATTTCCATGCTCACCTGGAAGAAAGTTTTAATCCTGGTGGGAAGACATAAGGCTGTAACTCTTTCAAATACTACATTTCATTCCAAGAAGTAGCTAGCACTATCATTACCACCAAGAAACTGGGGCCCAGGGAGGTTCCTAACTTGCCTATCATCACACAGCTAGTAGAGATGACCAAACCAGGATAAGACCCTGACTCCAGAGCCCTAATCTGTACCCTCCCTCTCCTGGAGTTCCTTCCCTCTCCTCCAGACCTACATGGATCCTGCCCATGTTGACTCACTATTCAGATGGCATCACAGGAAGAGACTTTCAGGGAGCAGTCCAGCTCACATTGATCTCTCCCTCCTCTGCTCTTTTATTACACTCACAGTCTGAAGTACTCCGCCTAGCAATTGATTTTTTTTTTAATCTCCTATTGCTCTCTAATTGCCTCATACATGTCCTCTTGCCTTCCTAACCAGTCCCTGCTCCTAGATCATTTCTTCTCTCACTTCTCCCATTTTGCGATGGGCACCACAAGCACTCAGTGAATGTCTGTTGAACAACTAGTTTGAGAGATACAGATGTAAACCCTAGTTGGCATCCTCTTTTTGGAATACAGAATTTCAAAAGTCAGAATTTTCCCTAATTCTACCTTTTTGGTCCCTTTCACGAGTTAAATGTGGTGCTTAGGAAGAGTTCTAAAGAAATGGGAAAATGCTTATGATAAAATATCAAGCTAAAAGAGATAGGATGCAAAAATAGATATACTATGTGAGATCAACTATGTAAAAATGCATAAAAATATTGGAGAAAATATATTAAATGAAAATAAAGACTGGAAGGAAACTTATCAAAGGTTAAAAGAGGGGGCTATCTCTGGCAGGTGGGACTATGAAAGACTGCTATTTTTCCATTTAGTTTTCTGTCTTTCTTTTGGAAATGCCAGAAATTGCACTGTAAAGAAATTCCAGAATGAATGTTAAGTTGGATTCTATTTGTAGAGGAAGTAGTGGGAGTGAGCTTGGGAGTGGAGTGGTATACACAGTCAGTTAAATTAGGCAAAAATATTAAAAGAATACATCATTCTGGTCCAACCAGATAAACAGAAATCACTCTAGGAATTAAAAACAGAGGGAATTCAATGCAAGAAATTGGTTATGCAAGTGATAGACAAGCTAAGTAGTCAAACAGGATGGAATGGAAACCCAGAGATTACCAGGAGCCAGGGTCACCCATGGAAAATGGAACCAGGAGAGCTGAGCTCATTTCCCCCGCCCAGAAAACGTGGGAATCATAGACAGAGGGAAGAGATACTTCCAACTTCCCTTTCTTTCCACCTTTCAATCTCCTGCAAGTGCTCTCCCATAACCAAACTCAGCCAGGAGCCAGCTCTCATAGAGCCTGGGAAATGCAGTCTTCGGGGGCTGATGCCCGGCAAAACAGGGCAGGGCAGGAGAAGTAGGGATGGCGGGAGGGTGAATCTGAAGGCAAACTGTCCCAGGACCAGCAGGAAGGGGACAAAAATTAGACCAAATATCAAATAGATTCTAGGTCAGGTCAACAAAGAATAAAAGTACACATGCTGACAATTTTGTGGAGAATATAAGTTTCATGCACATACAATTCATTTAAGGCAAACACAATTTCTAGTGTAACACCCAATTCTCAACATAAGTGTTTTCCAAACTTTCCTGATGACTGGAGTCCCCTGGGGTACTTGTTAAACTCACGGTTCCCAGGGCCCTCACCTGGAGATATGGATTTGATCTGCCCAGACCTGGTGTAGCAAATTAAAGACAGTGACAAACAGTTTCCTAGTTCTCCCACTAAAAGACAGAGTCTAATCCTACTTCCTTTGAATCTGTGTTGACCTTAGTGACTTGCCTACCAATAGAATGCAGTGGAAGGGACATTCTGGGACTTCTGAGGCCTTGCAGACTCTGCCCAGGTCCTGTGAAACACTCACAGTGGGAAAGCCAACCACCACATAGGAAGCCTGACTACTCTGAGAATACCATGCTGTGAGGAAGCCCAAGCTAGCCATGTGGGAGAGACCACATAAAGAGAGAAAAATGGTTGGCCAGCCCAGCTGTTCCCCCAGGCATCAGACATGGTATGAAGAAACCATCTTAGTTAGATATTCCAGCCCCAGCAGACACAATGTGGGAAAAAAACCAAAACCAGCTACAAGCAAAATTGAAGCCCCAGACATATGGCCCTCATGCACCTGTCCTAGTTGTCTCCAACTACTGGAGCCACTCCTGAGGCCTCAGGTATTGTGGAAGCGAGATAAGCCACCCCACTGTGCTCTGCCTGAATACCTGACCCACAAAATCATGAGCATACTAAAATGGTTGTTGTTTCAAGCTATTATGTCTTGGGGTCAGCAATAGATAAATGGAACACCTGGCCAGTGATTTGGCAGTCTTCGGAAGTGATGTGGTCCACCCCCAGCCTTCTCAAGTTGGACTGTGCTCCAAGTAAGCTGCCCACAGATGAATGTTAGGGTTGGTGATGGTGGAAAGGGGGTCAGGTAGGGTCTTGAAGAGAAATGACAGCACTCAGACATATAACTCGACTGGGGAGAAAAATTAGAGGCCCTGGAAGGATTCAGAGGAGAAGTGGGCAGGGCCAGCCACCCCAGGCTTCCTGTTTGTTTCAGCTTCTGGGCTTGCACACAAACTCTCTGCCTATCCAAGTGCCCTCTGCTCTTCCCTTCCCCTCTCTTCTCCATCCCATCCCTTCACCACCTTCCAACTCTTCTCAAAAGTTGCTTCCTGGAGTAAGTAGGATCTGACCTGGTTCTAATTAGTCTCATTTCCTGTGATTCCTCAGTGCCCATGCATGGAAAAAATAATTGTGGACTAAAATGAAGTAGTTTGGGAAAGTACTTGTGAACTGTAAAGCACTGTTTAAAAATATATATACATATTTTTCTTGTATGTTGCTTTTTATACAATCTTGCATGTAAGACTTTTCTAGAGCCAAGAACTGCGTGGTCACAAAGAGAAGCAATTTTATCTCTTGACTTGTGTGCCTCTTTCAAGGCTCCTGGAATCCCCTGCATGCTCCAAGGGCATGATCTGATATCACACACAATATCAACACTTTCAGACTTGAACAGTTATGGGTACTTGGCTTAGCGTCTCAGAATACTCTCCACCCCATACCAAGGTGAACCTGTGTGCTCGGTCTTTCCCGGAGCATTTATATACAGTGAGAAGATTGGATGGTTTCATTGCAACACCTACTCACTGGGAGACCTTAGGTGTTAGTGTTGGGAGACAATTCTCCATGGTCTCTCACATTTCTGCACATCTTATGAGCTGAGGCCCTGATAGCTTTTGTTCTAGACAATCTTTTCAAGGATGCTCATATAGCAAACAGCCTTGGAAGACAGATTGGTCCTCTCTGAGGCAGAGAGCAGATTTGTTGCTGACCAGTATAATATAGATAAGTCTCCAACAGAGGTTGGGCAGATTTGACTGCAGCCCCTTGAAAAGACAGGGGTTTCCTAAGGTCGGGGTTCCTCAGCTGTGATGCAAACCCATTGCATGTGTAGGATCCACCGGGTCCCCTGTGCATTGCCCCTGAGGGACGTGGGGCAAAGGGGTACCAATGCAAATATGCTAAAGCTCATGCTACCTGTTTTGCCACAAGTAATTAAGCCCTTTGTCTCTGACCCAGGAGTCTCATATCTCCTGCCAGCATCCATGAAACTGTGGCAGGCTAACTTGTTAGCTTGCAAGTAAGTAATATCTCAGGCCCTTCACAGTCCTTGACACTAGGTAATAGAGTACACACGCCTCCCCTCCCACACACCTGCTCCAGCCTCTCTCATTCTCCCTGTCCAAAGTACTTCCTTCTGCCATACCCTTGATTAGAAAACCCACTGTCTCGGCCGGCAGAAGACAAGAGAAGCTGAAGGTAAATGTTATTAAGTGACTAATTCAAGTGCCAGACACCAATTTCTGTCAGAACCAGCCACACTGAGGAGATAACGATACTAACTAAAGCAGCTTTTGCTCTGAAGGAAAATCTTTTCAGAAACGTCTTTTTCCCTCAGAGCTTTTCTCCTCCACCACCCCCAACCCCTTCCGACTGTTTTCTTACTGTCTTGAATGTCCACAACCTCCAATCCTGTATCCATACTGCAGAATCCGATTTATCTAGGGACCTTGTAAGCCATGAAGATTCCTGCTCTACCCTAGACCTACGGAATCAGAGTCTCTGGAGGTGGGGTCCTGGAACCTGCATCTGAAACAAGTGCCCCAGGTGACTTTCAAATCTGCTAAAATTTGTTCTAAACACTGTGGCCTCAACCCTGACTGCATGTGAAAATGCGATGACCAGGCTCCAGGCCAGAGAGTCTCATTAATTTCTGGGGAATGGGGCCTTGATGTGGGGTGTTTTTTTTTTTTTTTTAGCTGAGGAAGATTAGCCCTGGGCTAACATCCATGCTCATCTTCCTCTACTCTCTACTTTATATGTGGGACGCCTGCCACAGCATGGCTTGATAAGCAGTGTGTAGGTTTGTGCCCAGGATCCAAACCTGCTCACCCCAGGCCACCACAGCAGAGCGTGCGAACTTAACCACTACACCACCCAGCCTGCCCAACATGGGGCTTTTTAATGCATTCCTAGGTGCTTCCATTTAAGGCCGGGGTTCAAAACCTCCAGTCTATCTACTCTATTGAGAACTGGAACCAGGTGAAAATGCATACATTGGGGAGTTTTCTCTAATATTCCTCTGCTCCAACATCCTAATTGCCTTTCAACAAACTCATTTAATTCTTCCCCCTCCAAATATAAATCTTAAGAACTGCCCCCATCTTGTAATTCTCTCACAATCACTTACAATAGAAATTACCCCCACAATGTAGCCTTAACTGGCCCGTTCCCTTCCTTCTACTCCACCTTGGCACTCCAATTAATCCATTTATAGTTCATCTATCCATCAATCCCTATGTACCTTGCTAAAGATATCTTCAGAAACAACTGGGTGTCTCTTGGCTTTTTACTCTGCCATTCATGGTCAGTTCTTCATGCTTCCCTCCTCTCTGCTCCCAGCCCTTAGCACCCAAATCTTCAGGGGAACAGAAGCTGGAGTGAAGATACTCTTTCATACCAGAAGCTTAAGAACTTTTGTTAATGAAGTAGAGTCTGAACAGCTGCTGATGATCCTTGCCTCTCCTTCCCCACACATCCTCTGTGTCTGGATGGGTGACCAGGGTGCCATAGAAACCTCCACTTAGATACTAAATTCAGCAGGTCTGATGTGGAAGGCCTGCCTCCCTCTCACTCTGCTCTTGAGGGGTACCACTTAATAGGAGGGTTACTCGTAAGACATTTGCTTCTTTATGGGGTAGAGACAGTAGAGTAATACAGAGCCTCCATTCCACATCCCGGAAACAGGAATTTGTCTTTAAAGACAGCGCAATCCACGTGCTCGGTGTCCTAATGGCTGTGCCTTTCAGAGAGATACCCCCACTGTCACCAAAGTGAGCTCTGGGCAGCGCTGCCAAATCATCAAGGCCCATCTATATAATAAGTCGCTAGTAGTTTCTTCCAGCATCATTTCCCTCTTCTGCCATGTCGCCCCTCCCAGAAGAATAAGTATCCCCACACTCTCACCAGTCACCTCTGTCAAAACCCCATTGAGGAGGGATCTGACACTCAGGCTTGGAGCACTGATAAGGCATTGCAGGAAACATCTTACATTAAAGAAATGAGTTACTTTAATGGTCGAAATGTGGGCTGTCTTGAGCTGGAGGGAGAGATGCTCTAAGGAGACAATGAGAGAGTTTTTATTCCTAGGAGAAGCAACACGTTTATTAGCCTCAGCCCCTACCTACTGAGGATACAAGCTGTGAGAAGTTATCAGAGATCTCAGCATTTCATTCAGTAAATAACAGGGCACCTACTTGCAACAGGCTCTGGCTGGACACTGTGTGGATTCGGTGATGTATATGCAAGTTCTCTCCCTCCAGAGCCTACCACAGAAGGCAATCACATATTAAAAAGACTTTTAGAAGACATACAAATGGCCAACAAGCACATGAAAAGACACTCAACATCACTAATTATTAGGGAAATGCTAATCAAAACTACAACGAGATACCACCTCATACTCATTAGGATGGCAACTATCAAAGAAAAAAAAAAAAAAAAACAGAAAATAACAAATGTTGATGAGGACGTGGAGAAATTGGAACCCTTATGCCCTGTTGGTGGGAATGTAAAATGGTGCGGCCACTGTGGAAAACAATATGGAGGTTCCTCAAAAAATTGAAAATAGAATTACCATGCGATCCAGCAATTCCACTTCTGGGTATATATACAAAAGAATTAAAAGCAGGGTGTTGAAGAGAAATTGGGACCCCCATGGTCATAGCAACATCATTCACAATAGCTAAAACGTGGAAGTAACCAAGCGTCCATTGACAAACGAAAGGATAAACAAAATGTGGTACATATATACTAGAATATTACTCAGTCCTAAAAAGAAAGGAAATTCTGACACATGTTACAACATGGATGAACCCTGAGGGCATTATGCTAAGTGAAATAAGACAGTCACAAAAAAACAAATACTATATGATTCCGCTTATACAAGGTACCGAGAGTAGCCAAAATCATAGAGAAAGTAGAATGGTGGTTTCCTGTGACTGGGAGGAGGGGAAAATAGGGAGTTATTTTTTAATGGATATAGAGTTTCACTTTTGTAAGATGGAAACAGTTATAGAGATGGGTGGTGGTCGTGGTTGCACAACATTATGAATATATTTAACACCACAGAACTGTACACTTAAAAATGATTAAGATGGTAAATTATGTTATGTGTATTTTACCACAATAAAAAAACTGGAAAAAAAGAAAATTTTAAAATAATATCTACCACTCATTTGCTAGGCATGCTTCTAATCACCTTTAAAATACTATCTCATTTAATCCTTACCTCAATCCTATGGAGTTTCTGCTGCTATTACCCACATTTTCCAGCTGGGAACACTGAAGAATAGAGAAGGGAAGTAATAGAACCAGGATTCGAATCCAAGAAGTCTGGCTCCAGAATCCAAGCACCTAACCACTGTGGTGAACATCTTCAAGAGACCAGCAGTACCAAATACTTAGGAGTGGTGTCCTCCTCAAGGGCGACCCTGCGGGAGGCAGCATTATTCTAATAGTCATGCTATTACTCAATGGAGTCCTGCATCTTCTCTTTAGGAACTGCCCCTCGGGGTCTTGTGAATATCCTTCACTGCACACATCTTTTTCCTCTGATGAGGCAACCATGGTAAATAAGTTGGGCCCTCAAGCCAGGTAACTCCATTCTAGGTCACCATTGAAGTGTGACTAAGATGTGAGACTTTGCCTCTGCTTTCCTAACCTGGCTCAGAGGGCAGTCCCCTTGGCCCACAGGCAGTCCCCACAGGTCTTCCCTCAACTCTCTGCTGAACAAGCTTGTAAACGAAGTCAAAACGAATACCCATTGGCCTTGAAAATGAAAGGCAGCAGGGCAGCTGACAGCGGGGAAGGGCACTGCCACCATCTGAGTGCTGGGGCTGAGACGGGGTGTTCTGGGCTGACACATGACCTTGGGTTGCCTTGAGTCTTCCTTGGATCCTCTTCTTCCCTTCCCCTGGCTGCCTTGTGGGTTTATGAGGTGGCTCCCCAGAGCAGGGCAGAAGGCAGCTGGCACTGTCTGTGCACCAGGTTTGCCTGGAACAGGGGAGAACCAAGTTCTCCCATGGTGAGAACTTGACCAGAGGAACAGGAAGGAACAAACACTGGAGCAACTACTAGTCACCCAAGAGCCAGCACTAGACAGACGTCCCAAGGAGGGCAGACCCTCAGCCTGGGAGGATTGCAGTGAACTGGACCTGGTACAGAAGTCCCACAACTAGGAACTTGATTTAGAGCTTTGAGAGAAATATGGAAGCAGCAGGGAAAAAAATGAAGCCCAAGTGGGTCTCTTTTCCATCAAAGAAGAGAGAGAAAGTCCAGGAGCCCAGAGTAAGCAGGGGTCTCTAGGACAAGCTTTGGTCTTAAGTATGAGATAAGACGCCAGCCAGGTTCGTTTCCTCTGAGGCCTCTCTCCTTGCTTGCAGATGGCCACCCTTTTGCTGTGTCATCACATGGCTGGCCCTCTGTGTACATGCGCCCCTGATGTCTTCCTGTGTGTCCTAAACTCCTCTTTTTATAAGGACACCAATCCTATTGGGTTAGGGCTCACCCTAATGGCCTCATTTTAACTTAATCAGCTCTTTAAAGGCCCTATCTCCAAATACAGTCACTGGTGCTGGGGGCGAGGGCTTCAACATATGAATTTGAGGGGACACTATTCAACCCAAAACATCCTGTATATATAAATATCCAATATTTTGAACTTTTCTGTCCCTCTTCTCCATCACTTTATTATTCTTTTTATGGTTTTTACATTTAGTATGAAAATCTTTAATAAGGAAGAACAGCTATGAAGATGCTGTTTTGGTCAGAACAGTAGAGCAGTACAAAGAGCCCAGGCAGAAAACATACCTTTCAGGACTGGAGGCTGATAGCAAGATGGTTAAAGAGCCACTAGATGGAACCAGATGGCACTGGGCCGCCAGATCCCTCAATCTCCTGGGTCCTTGTCTTGGTTAATGCTCCCTACCTGTGACAAGCATACTCTAAGACTGCACCCAATGGTTCTCCTCTCCTAGTTTTCACACCCTCATGAAATCTCCTCTCCTTCGGTATACACTGGCCTAGTGACTTACTTCTTAACCAACAGAATATGGCAAACATGATGAGATGTCACTTCTGTGATTAGGTTAGATAAGATTGTGATTCAGTCCTGCTAGAGGACTCTTTCTCTTGTTGGCTTTGATGAAACAAGCTGCCATGTTGGAAAGGCCCATGTGGCAAGGAACTGAGATCAGCCTCCAGCCAACAGCCAACTAGAAACTAAGGTCCTCAGTCCAACAACCCTGAGGAACTGCTAACAACCATGTAAGTGAGCTTGAAAGTGGATCTTTCTCCAGTCAAGTCTTCATATGAGACCCCAGCCCTGGATAACACCTTGATTGCAGCCTCATGAGAGACCATGATGCAGAGGACCCAGTAAGCCATGTATGGACTCCTGACCCACAGAAACTATAAGATAACAAATGCATGTTATCTTAAGCCATTAAGTTTAGGGGTAATTTGTTACACAGCAATAGGTAACTAATACACTGTCCTAAAGTCCTCTCTCTAGCCCCCAAATATTTGCCACCCTATTGTTCTGACTTCTGACCAATTAATATCTTCCAGTATCCACATTCATATTTAATTCCTTAGGACAATTTTATCTTGTATATAATTTCATCAGATTGATTTTTCCTACTGCAAAAGGATGCAGTCACTATAAATGCACTCCTGGGATACTAACAGCCAATGTGGAAACATCCAAACTTAGGTTGGTAACAAGACTCTCATCCCTTAATTCGGTACATTTGTGTGGTGATGGGTTGTAATTAGTATTTTGGTGGTGAACATGATGTAATCTATGCAGAAATAGAAGTACAATGATGTACACCTGAAATTTTTACAATGTCATAAACCAATGTTACTGCAATAAACAAAAAATTAAAAAAAAAAAAAAAAAAAAGACTCTCATCCCTGATCTGCCACATCTGCCACCTTGTTCCTAAAATACTTGAGGGCACTCACTCTCCCACCTGACTTGGTTTCTCTTTTCTACTTCCTCCTCTCTTCCCCATCAGAGGAAAGATGTTGTGCTCCTCTATCCCTCAGAGGAAGTACTTTCCACTATCAACCGTATTTCCACAGCACAAACATATCCATCCTAGGTCTATCTGTCGCTCTTCTTTATTTCCAATTCTTTCCAAACTACTTCAGGAAAAGATTTCTTTCTCCCTCCCCTCTACTTTTCCCTCCCTGCTTTGTTCCATTTTTGAGCCAAAAATAATCCTAATCATGGCTGATAAGCACAAGATCAGTGCCAGGGATTTACACCTGCATCAGGAAAAAGGCAGCACCATGCATTTTGAGGTAAATTAGAGCTAACACAGAACCAAAGCCAGCAACTCTAAAGCCTTTGGAAGTATCCCAAAATCAACATCAGAGCCTCTACAAAAGCGTCAACCACCCACCTCCTCATTGTCTAATTTAATTTAACCTGCTTTTGATCATAAGAAGCTTTCCAGAAAAAACAAAATAGGACTCCTCTTTGCTGAGCTTTTTTCTATGCTTACTATTAAAACAACGTTGTTCTCTACTTTTTTCTCATTGCAAATGTATATGTGGTGAGTTATTTTGGGTCTAGCCTGGGAATGCTCAACCATTATGCATAAATGTGTTTTTTTTAGAAAATCACAAGCCTAGCTCTGACAACTTACTTACTAGGGAATTTTTAGACATAACTCACTTTAAGTTGGGGTCATAGATACATATAGAGTGTGAAGGGTGTTGTTCATTGCAGGAAGTGAGGTGAGAGATGGGGGAACATATAAACATGAGCAAGGGGGCCAAGCAGAACTGAGAGGAAGGAGCAGAGAGTGAAAAGAGCCCTGTGTGTGAAAGAGAGTCAGGGGAGGGGAGTGGAAGGACGGTGATATTTATTGAGTAACCAATATGTGAGGGGCACCGAGCCAGAGCGTTCTCCTCTTATTGTACGGGATCCTCTCACATCAGTCCTGTGAGGTAGGTCATCTTTTCCTGCCATTTTTCAGAAGAGGAGACTGATTCTTAGAGAGTTTGTATGACCTGCTGAAGCTCACATAGCTCATAAGTGGTGGGATCGAGATTCCAACTTAGATCTTTCTGAAGAGCCAGCAAAGACCTTCTTGCCATTTCCTTCTGTACCCACTCCCTTCTTTTCTAGGCTAAGAAAAAGGAGGGGGTGGATTGTTCCACTTTTCTTGATGAAAGTTGAGGGAAGGAAATGCTAAACCACAAGAGTAAACCAGCAGAGAAAGTCTGGGGAACCAGAGAGTATACATTTCCCAAAACATGGGAAACTCCGTGGGCTTCAGGGAAGGAGCTGGAGGGCTGGAGAAGCTGGGTCTGGAACTGATCAGGAGCACTAGAAAGAGAAAGCCAGGGTACTCCTTCCAAAGCCACTACAGCCTCCCTGGGCAGCTGAGAAGCATGGCAGCCCTAGCCGAGAAGGGCAAAGGCAAGGTCAGCAGCTGAAGAGAACCACAGCTAGGAAACCAAGGAAAGCTAAACACCAGCTACTCCAGCACCAACTCAGCATTGGCCTGATCAAGGTTTGTGTATCTGATTACGGTTACAGGAAAACTGAGGCAGGGGAGCAATGGCTTAATGAGGAAGATACAGCTACGTATCTCAGGCATTCGTTTCGTTAACATGTTTGCTCTGAAAGAATTATCTTCCTTTTACTGTTTGCTTAGTGTTGTTTAAACACCCTTTTAATAGAGAAGTATACTGTGCACCCACAAGACGGATATAAAAACTGTGCTCTTCTTTAACTTCAGGCAAACCGTTGGACGCCACTGCTCAGACCTGCGTGTCTGGGTGGAGCCCAGGATCTGCCTCTGAAATCACAGTCAGAGCCTCTACAAAAGCTTCAACCGCCCACCTGATGCAAGTGGTCCAAACTGCACTTGAGGAAACACTTGCCCTAGACCGCATGGCTATGGAACAGTCCACCTATTACACAGTAATACACCAATTAGATTGGGACTGCTCTCCAAGATATGGGGCTTAGGAAAATGTGGGAAAACTGCGGAGGATAAGAAGAAACTACTGACCTCTAAAATACAACTACCTCCAGCATACTTCAAACCCATTCCTCACCAGCACTTCACAAGCATCTTCTCATTGACTCTTTATGACCCCTCCCCAAGCTTCTGACTCATCTGGGACCCTCATCTCTCTAATATTGCTCCCAATTAACTGCTATTCTTGATATTTTTACTAGACTACAGGTTGTGGTCAAGGTTACCAAGATATTCATTGTGTTTAAAATGCTGCAGGGAAGAAACAGAGGGCATTGCCTGAGTCCATGCTTGCCCAGCAATGGCCTCGTCCTGAGTGCATAGGAGTGGCTGGCCTTCTTCTGGGGAGGACACATGCAAAGGTCTCCACGTGCACAGAGCAGAGCCCCCAGACACCCAGGTCCCATGGAAAGAAAGGGAGAGAAAACAAAGGAAGCCATTTAGCACACATGCCCTCTGCAGTGATGCCCACCCGGGCATCCTGTCTACCTCTAACAAGAGAAAGACTGCCTCCACCTCTTCTCAGGGAAAGTCAGGTGATCTTTACTAAGTGCTCTGAGCGCTTTGGACCTGGTAGGCCTCTCTGCCCCAGGAGTCTGACAGGAAATCAATCTGCTGTCTCCTTTGCTTTCTGAATATTATGGATGCCCATCAGGTAGGAGTTTGAATCAGGTGACCTCCAAGGTCCCTCCCTAATGCCAACATTCTGTAATTCCTTTTAGCCAAGGCCTGAGGATGCCTTTTTGGCATGAGGCAAAGAGAGAATTGACATAAAGTTAGAAAATATAGTCACCTCCCAAATTTCCTTGAAAATAGAGGAAAGTAGTGGTATGAATAATCCAGAATTAGACCTTATTTCACATCTGAAGAAACTGAGGCCAGACTTAACACAAAGTGATACAGTTGATGGTTGAACTTGGGTTGGAACCAGGACTCCTTGCTTCTCATGCTCACCCCCCTCCAACATTCAGGTCCACCACCTTTGGCTCAACAGTGTCTGCCCTGACTTCTGGCACCAGCAGCTGCTTTACAGGGGTACTTGGTTCCAGCTAACATCCCAAAGAGTCAAAATCCTGAGTCAGATGGTGAGGATAGGCTCCGTGGCCACAGTTGAGTGGCAGAGAGAAGCCTGCCCCGGATTTTACAAGTCACCATAAAAACGTATCACAATACAGGTAACCTACACAGAGATTACTGAGTAACAAAAATGATCACTTCACTGAATGCTACTGGGAGACTCCCTCAGGATGGATTCCCTGAGAACTCCCATCATCCCACTCGATCTTCTCCCAAGTGATCCTGATATGATCCCAGGTTAAGTCACTGCTGTGGGAAGTGGAGAGCACCTGAAGGCATCTGCTGTTTTATGAAGACTGATCTGAGCGAGCTAGAAAGGAGCAAGGCAGGACCAGAAAGGCTGGTCAGGCAGCGATGGGAGAGAGAAAATCATGAAGAAACAAGGTTTTAAGTCTTGAGAAAGAGGGGCAACGTGTCTTGGGAGAAGAGGCTAAGTTTAATTTTAGACATGTTGAACAGGACATTCACATAGGGTCACAGAGCAGAGAGCTAGAGAAGAGAACCTGAAATTTAAAAGATGTGAGCAGGACAGCCACATCCCTGGTGGTCCTGGAGAGCAGGCCTGGACATTCAGCAGTGTACAAACTGTGCTGGGCGCTCAGTGCCTCCAGGCGTGTGTGTCTTATATTCGGAATATTCTGTAAGCACCTTGAGGGCAGAGAACTTGTATGTTGTTATTCCACGTGCTTCACCATACACAGCACGGGGCACATTGAAGCACAGAACCGAAGCCTCCTCTGGCTGCTCACACAGCCTGGGCTGTGCCTGACAGCTGCAGGGCCCCACAAATTGTCTCAACCACCACATTAGTTTCCATGACAACAGAAGTCAAGCTGGACCAGAGCCATGGGGCATTGGTCCTGCCAGCTGCCCTCTTCTCTTGGGAGGACAACACAAGGTCCCCACACAGACCAACCAGGCAGAAAAGGAAGCTCCTCTGTGGTTTAAATCTTGCTACTGTTTTCTCAGTTCTGAAAATGGGCACTAACTCATAGGACACAAACCACCCTCAAAACATCTTCCCTGTCAAGGATTATGAGTTGAAATCAAGAAAGGAATAAGAGCTCTAACCGACAAGGGAAGCCAAGAATCTCTAGGCTCCATGCCTTGTGGGTTGAGTTCCTGGCCACAAATCCTTCTACCTGCAGCTGAGGACATACACACAGGTCCCTCATGGGCCCATGCCTACCTCTGGTTCCTAGCCACATGGCCCTCCTATCCCTCCCTGGACCCTGGTGCAAAGTCCCATGATCTGTTTTTCCTTACCTACTCCTGCAATGAAAATAGCAAGGCTTGTATCTCTCTTTCAAGGCACCTGGTGATGGCTAAGCAGACAAGTTGACAGCTAGATGCTGATAGAGTCCTCAAACAAACAGGTGCATTCAACTTCCAGAGAGTTCCCATCACATAGGAACCTATTTAAAGTAAAATCTCTCTCTCCCCTTTTCGTCTAAGGCAGGCGTCAGCAAAGATGACTAGGGGCAGAGAATGTCTAAGAAACCTCCATTTGCCAGAGGGTCCCATGAAGCTCCACATTACCAGGTGACATGACGGTTCTGGTGTGGCTCACCCCACCCCTTCTTCATGTGATGAGAGAGCAAAAGCAGAAGAACAGACCTCAGCAACAACGTCCTGCATTCACACTCGTGACTCTGTCCCCAGAGCACACCCACTGGAAACCTCCAGCATGCCTACAGGCTGCCCCCTTCCTCCCTCTTGTGAGAAAGCTCTCCTCTGGATATGCTCTGCTGACTGGGGGCCTGGTCAGGTCAGGCCTGCTCTGCAGGGGGAGGGGAGCTGGCAGAGACCCCAGCACCAGGCCATATGCGTGGGGGCCAAGGGGAATCCTGCACTTGTGCCCTTCTCCAGGGAGACAGCTGTGACTCTGGACTTCTGGGCACTTTGCCCAGTGGCCTGACATCCTGGGGGTGGAGGAGGGGCCCAGCTGGCTTCAAGAAAGGAGCCTGACACGGGAGTTTCTGGTAGAGGGGCCGGGGGAGATAATCCAAACCTGAGGAGAGATTGGCAGTGACTGACAAGCAAGTAAGCCAGGTGGCTAAAGTGGACAAATTCTGTACTTTTAAAAGTTCCCACCTCACTACTGCAGAAAGTCCGCTGGAACATCAGGAACTCCTTGGCAATGATGAATGGTGGGGCATTTTGCAATGCACAGTATCAATAACAAGCTTCCTATATTTTCTTCCAAAGTTCCTGGAGAACCTTCATCTCTGCCTGGCTGGGGAATTCTGAGGCCTTGCCCTGGTCTCTCCAGTTGGCCCTGAGACTTGGCCATTCAAAACAACAGGAAACCTTGGCCCCTTCCCTCCACCTTCCCTCCCCCACCCCCAATTATCACTTGGCCAGGAGGCCAAGGCAAAGACGAGTGAAGTAGAAAAAGATTCAACGCAATGGTCTGTTGACCTTACATTCTCCCCACCTCCTCAAAAACTTCAAATCAACCTAGGCACCAGTTCCACAAGGTGGTTCCATCTTCAAAGCCTAAGAAAGGGTTAGCGTCTACTTCTAATTCTGTCTGCCATTTGCCAACTACATTCCCTTCCAGTTTGGGATACCTGTGTCCATAATTTAAACAGAGGCCACTACTTAGGCCTCTGTTTAAGTAGGCCTCCTAACTTTTCTTTTTCTAAATTTACTTTTTTATTTATCCAATTTATTTTAGCCATTATAAAAGCAATATATGTTCATCATAGAAATTTTGAAAAATAAAGTAGACATAGGAAATAAAATGTCTCAACTCTACTCCCCACATATTAACTCTATTTTTTTTATGCATTTCCTTCTAGTCTACTTACTGTGCATTTTTCCTTTTTTTTTTCCCATCTGGATCAGACAGCCTGGTTCCCCAGCTCTGTCACTTACTAGTTGTGTGACCTTGGGCAAGTTATTTACTTAATCTACCAAAGCCCAATTTCCTGGCAAGAATGACGACGGAGGTGGAAGCCAATTGTGGCAGCTCTGCTCCTTCCTATTACATCTGCTTTCCAATAAACTCTTTCACTGAGATCAATGATCAGATCAGTCAATTAGGAAACAGGATTCAATTTACAAAAATTCACATGACGCACAACCTTTCTGAAATGCAGCTATCATATCCTGGGAGGCAGGTCATTCAAAGTGTGGAATCATCACTTCCTGTGGACGGCACAGCCTCAGCACACAGGGACCAGTGATGCAGTGTTGAGAGGGTTGCAAATAATCACAAAGCTGTCACTCACTGTGCATCCACCACGTTCTAGGAACTCTGCTAGGCTCTTGGTAAATTTTTTTCTCCTATTCTTAAGAAACTTGCAAAACAAAATTCTGATCCTCATTCTATAGATAAAGAAACCTAGGTTAAAAGGCTTGCCCAAGCTCTCAGATCTAGAATGCCCAGGGTCGGGGTCTTCTGCATCCAAATCCCACACCATTGTCCTAAACAGTGACCTGATTCTCTGTGCATCATTTCTGGCTGTTCCATTCAGTACTCAAGCAGAATTTCTTGTCGTCTACAGCAGACTTTCTGCATATTTTCTTAAATTTCCTCCTCTGACCTTTCTGCAGGGGACCAGGATTAGCTGGGTGGACCCATTCTGACCTTCCCTGCTTACAACAATCACGACAGAACAAAACAGGAAGATCTGCAGAAACTCGTGACCTTTTGGCCAGCAGGCCAAGGTAACGTGAAGGGGAATAGGGATGGGGGTGAGACCAGCTTGATTCAGGAGTTCTGAATGAGAAGCTCAAGCTCTTTCTGCCCTTAGAGTGGATTCTAATTATTCCTGGAACTAGGAATAATTATTCTAATTATTCCATCATTACCCATTGTTGAATGAAAGATACCTCACATCAATCACACAAAATAGATATACACATATTACCCATATTACGGATGAGAAAAACAAGATTCAGAGAAGTCAAGTAACCTACTCAATGCCATCTGCCCAGTCAGTGCTAAAGCTGAACTGGCTGAACCCAGGTCTGTCCAACTCCCAAACCTGTGCTTTTCTACTCTACCAAGCTGCCTTCCTTACTAAGTGTCCAGAAATGTATGAGGATAGCACAAGATTTTGGGGGGAGGATGCTTGGGACATCCATCAGAACCCTTCCTAGAACCCACAGAAAGATGATTTTATTCAGGGACCCTGATGGCAACTGCTTGCAGTTATTAAACCATCTGCCTGAAAATCCAAATTCTAATTTGATCTCCACAGGCAGGAATTCCTCAGGGAACATGTAGTTCAAACTTAAGGGAGGTTCAGAAAAACAGAAGTTTTTCTGTGATAGATTGTATACAAAGCTGGCCCCATCAAGTCCTCCCATCCATGTGTGCATGCTCCTTTGCAATATGGCTTTGCCTCTCCTTCCATCAAGAGATAGAGTCTATCTTCCTACCCCCTGAATCTGGGCTAGCCTGAGAATTGCTTTAACCCAAAAGAATACAGCAGAAGAGACAGTGTGTGACTTCTAGGCCTCGACTTCAATAAGTCTTGCAGCTTCTGCTCTCATTCTCTTGGAACACTTCTGTCATCATGTAAAGAAACTCAGTCTGGTCTTCTGGCAGATGAGATGCCACAAGATGAACAGAGAGGTACCCAGCTGATAGCCAGTACTAGCTGCCAGACATGCGGGTGAAGCCACCTTAGACCATCCAGCCCCAGCTGTCAAATGACTACAGCTACATGAGCACCCAGACGAGAGCAGCAGAAGAACCACCCAGCTGATCCCAATCAAAATGGCTGACCCATAGAATTGCAGGCAAATAAACAGTTGTTTTAAGCCACTGTGGTTTGGGTATTTTGTTACACGTCAATAGATAACTGATACACATTCCCTTTGCCTCTAGGAACACTTCCCTCACCTACTCCTGTCAACAATATCCACCCACCTATCCAGTGAGGAATCTCCTTCAGTTCTAAGCAAGCCCTGCGTAGAACTTGTCTCAGAGGTTCTTCCCAATAATCACTTTCATTCCTAAATATTTATGCAGTGTATCCAACAAGCCCAGTACTGCACTGGCAAGCATAGGGCTTTCATAAGTGTGTAAGTTAAGGACTCTTCCCTCAATGAACTCACAGTATTACAGATGTCAATAACCCAAGCCCCCAAATAGTAGCAACACAAAGCAGAATGTGAGGTGCACAATTGAGCTGGGCACCACAGCATGTGCCCATGGCGGGCAGAAGTGTGAATAAATGGTTAACTGGAGAAAAGTGGCTTAGGGTCCAATTTCTCAAATCACCTTACAGAGGATTACTCCAATGCACTAATTCATCACTTCTGAGAGCAGGGGTGGCATAAAGAATGTGGAAACTGAGGAAGATTGTGACGTATACTTCAGACAAGGTAGCTGATGTGGCTCAGGCCATGAGACTCTGCAGGCTCCAAGAAACCCCAAGACTGGAGCCAGACAGCACACACAATTTTGACTGCATAAAGAAGAACCAAGCCCAAGAGTTTCACAAGGGCTCATAAAAATGGGAGCAGATTAGAGACTGCTTTTATTGATGCAAAACTTCTCTGTGTGTGCTCAAGAGGAAAATGTCTTCTTTCATATATCAAGCTGTTGGTCATAGTCAACAACTCCCTGTTGCCTTCTAAAAGAATTCCAAATCCCTTAACCTGACATTTGTGGGCTCTCCATGATCTGGTGCTAAAGTCAGATCTGGGATGAATTCTAATCTCAACACTGCCCCTTATTCACCCAGGGCAGGACACTTCACATCTCTGAGTCTGTTTCTTAATCCGCAAAACTAGGATTTTACATGCATAGATCACAGGGATGTTACGGAAAGTAAAATGACATAACAAAGTGCCCCGTATTGTCCCTGGCACACAGAGGATGTTGACTAAGTGTAAAGTTCCTTCCCAATGGTTCAACACCTTCCATCACACACCCATCCAACATCCAACATCTTCCATCACACTCAGAGAGGAGAGATCCCTTCAGAGAACAGTTTGAGAGATGCCAGGGAGGAGGTCAATGTTCCTTGGGATAAAGGCATATCTGGAAGCTTGATGTGGTTGGTAAGGGACTAGAGTGATGGAAGAGGTCTCTGTGTCATTCGTTTGTTTGTTTTTGTTTTTACTGCACATCTCAAGTACATCGACACAGCAATCAGGCAGCTAACCAAGGCTTTGCCAAGGAATTCTCTGAAAAGGGAACTCTGAATGCTCTTGGTTGGGTTTTAACCAAGCCAGCCCTCCTCTCAGCCTTACACTTCATACCCAGCGATGGGTACTCTTTCTTGTGCTCAGAACACCAGGCCTACATTAGGACTGTTCTCACCTCTTTCTCCAGTTTCTTAGTAGAAAACACTCACTAATACTAATTTCTTTAGTCCCACTCCAGCAAGGCACCACTCCCACATCCAGGCCAACTGAGAGTCCCAGAGAAACGCCCCTCTTCCCCACTACCTCCTCCCCTACCTGCTCCCCTATTGACAGGAAAGTCAGTCCACTGTTAGTCCTTCCCTGTCTCTCTCTCACACAAATATACACTCATATTCTAGAGTAAAATGGGAAACCAAAATAACAGAACTAAATCTCCATCAGAGACCAATCAATACCATTGATTGGAGCAGCATTTCACTGAACGTGAGGCACCAGGGAACCAGAGATCCTCCTCCCCTCCCCCTAAAAGTACACGCACTGCCCCTCCAGCAATCCCTAGGATTCCGCTGCACAGGTAGTTGTAGATTGTCCACAAGTATCAACCCCATCCAACCAGAGCCCACAGCTGGGGAGAAGCCACAGCTGCGAAAACGTCAACCTCTGGGCTCAGGATTGAAGAGAAATAGGCTCCTTCATATCTGTAAGCCCTTATCCTGTAGGGAGGGCGTCCCTGATACAGTAAGCCAAACCCACCCCATCCCTACCCTATCATTCACACAGCCCAGAGAGCCCATCTGCTTATTAGTAAAGTGGAATGATTCCCAGTCGCCGAGCATGGACTTCCCATAGTTGCTCCATCACTCCCATGCAAGTCACAGCACTGACTCCTTATAAAGGGAATGCAAATAATTTGTTAAGTGACTCAACGTGCCAAGCCTTCTGCTTGGTCTTTTACATACACGTTCATCATTCATTCCTACAACATGCCTGTGAGTAAGGCATTATTCCCACTTTATAAATGAGCAAACTAAGGCTAACAGAGCCCAAGATAACAGAGTCAATAAATAGGAATTGAATCAAGGTCAATGTAATTCAAAGCCCACAACTTTCTACCCACGAGTCAACATTTAGAGTTGTACTCTCTTCGTATGTATTCTAAATATATCTGCCTTTGTTTGGGAGTCTGTGCCTTTGTCACTGTTTCCCACACCTCCCAGCACAGTGTCATGTGCTTGGAGGTACTGTTGACAATGCTGACAGATGGGGTTGTCTTCCAAATCATTCCCAGAGTCTTCTTCCATCAGAGGCCCACTGAGACCTAACCCTAACCAGAGGGCATGTGAATGCAGTTACCACATTCATCAAAAGTGGTGCCTTTTCTACAATACTACACTGTCACATGAGAGTTAAGACCATGATGAAGACATGAGAGGAAGCAGAAGGAAAGCCAGACCAGGAGACGTGCAGAGAGGGTGGACAAAGAGTCACCTTTTCTATGTGTTCACTCTTTATCTGGGAAAGAAGGTGGCACCACTAAGCCTCTCCCTAGGGAGCCTCCCCTAGTTTTCGAACCGGGCTGAGCCCCCAAGCCAGGCGCACTTCATGACTCTTACCACCACTCCAGGGGCCTCCTTAAAGCCAAGGCAAACACAGCTCTCCCCAGCAGAAGCCAGCTCTCCATGCCCTTCCTTGACCTCTCCCACATTCTCTCTAACCCAGCTTAGACAAGGTAGAGAATCAGTTGTCAATGGCAACCAAACCCCACTGCTTCTAATCCAACTTCACTTTGATTGGCTTGGAGGGATGGAAGTCAAGGAGGGGCCAGAACCAAGTTGCTTTGTGTCTAATGCACTCACTTAACAATCATCATGTCTTATATTCATGTAACTCTTCAACTTTTTGAGGGCTTTCCAGTATCATCTCATCATCTCTTAGTCTTGCTGCAATTCTTGAGGTCAATGACAAAGTCTGCAGGTGGACAGGACCTCTTTCCAGAGGTTTGGTTCCTCTCCATCAGCCTTAGCACCTTTAGAGACCAAAAGACACTCAGCAGAGGAAGAGCAGGCATATGATCTTCCCAATACAAAGCCACAGAATCACTCAGCCTTAGAGACAGATGGGACCTTAGCAGTTCTCTAACTACACGTCTCTCATCAGTAGCAAGGGTGCCTTATGAAACCAGCACTGTCCAATAGAACTTTCTGTGATGATAGAAATGTACATATCTGCTCTGTCCGATACAGTCCCCACTAGCCACACGTGGCTATTGGTCACTTGAAATGTAGCTAATGCAACTGAGAAGCTGAATTTTTTATTTTATTTTAACTTTAATAGCCACATTTGGCTAGTGACTACCATATGAGACAATGCAGCTCTACAGCATTCCAACCAGATCTTGCTGCGATGGCAATTTACTACCTCAATTTGCTGTGTGGTGTCCCACAGACCAAAGAGCATCATGGAATTTTACACAGAAGATACTTGGCATACGTGCTGAATGAATCACATGATGAAAGGCTAACTGGATGGCCTTTTGCCTACAGTTTGGATGTTGATCACTTTAATAACAAAATGCTTACAAATTTTTACAGATAGAGCAAGTTGGAAACAGAGGAGCTGCTGAAGACCACCTAGCTCAACCCCTTCATTTCATAGATGGGAGAATAGACTTGCTACCCCTTTCTCCTCAGATTGCACCTCACAGATCCCCTGTTCTGTAGGGAGGCCAGTGCTGTTCCACACTTGCTCCCAAGGTTTCTGACAACCTTCCCAATCATTCTCTACCTCTAGGTATCCCAGGGTAAGAGCCAAGCTGGGGAGAAGAAATTACAACTGTCACCATCACCGTCAATGACCAGAGTCTCCTCTTCAACAATTTCACAAGGGTCCAGAGGACGAGGGTCCACTGCAGGGAAAGAGCTAAGGGAGCCTGGGCCCAGACTCTCAACGCAGAGTTCTGCGGCTCCTCCCTTGTTCCTGCCCAACCTCCATCTTCACTTGTCCAGTCACCTACTTGGAAAGCCCTCGAATTACACGTTCAAAAAAAATCTGTTTTCTTCTCATATTAGCTCAGAGCAGTGGTCTCAGTTTAAATTTGCAGCCTCTAGGCATAATTGGTTCCCAAAGGAATCTCTTTCCCTTTGTTATTTGCCGAATGGATCCCTGGAGAGAAGGAGCCCCCGTTGATATGAGTCCTAGAAATGAAGATTTTGAAGTTATAGAGAGACAGAATCTAATTTTCTTGTAAAAAGAAAAATATATTTGTTTTCTCTATTTTTTTAAACTGGAAATTAAGAAGAATGCAAATGTACATCAGCCTAATTTTTATTAGTGTTATTTAGAGATCTTTGGTCATACTGTTTGTTAAGGAGAATCATCTGTGACATATAACCATTCACTCATCAAACACTTATTGAACACCTTCTTTCCAGTCACTATGCTAGGCATAGCATTATCTCATAGGGGAGACAACACTCTCCATTCGATATTTATTGAGCCCCTACTAGACAGAGAAAGTGCCTATCTTCACAGAACTTACACTTCAGTAATGGGAGGCTTTCAATAATCATGAAACATTAAAATAAAAATATCATTTCAGATAGCATAAGTCCTAAAAGAACATAAAAGCAGTAGCATAGAGCATAACAGGTGTGGGGGCGGGGTATGCTACTTGGGCTAGTGTGATCAGGAAAGGCCACTTTAAGGAAATGACATTTGAGCTCAGGCCTGAATGCTGGGAAGGAGGCAAATGAAAGGATGATGCAAGACGCCTCAGGCAGAGGGAACAACAGGTGCAAAGGCCCTGTTGGGAACAAGCTTGACATGGTTTAGGAACAGAAGACTGGTAAGGCTGGAGTGAAGCAACAAGTGGGAAGTGGCAGGAGAAGAGGTCTGCGAAAGAGGCAGGTTCAGATTATGTGGGGCCTTACAGGCCAAGGGAAGAGGTGTGGACATTATTCCTAGTACCATGGGGAGGTGCTAGGGCGATGTTAAGCATGAGAGAGATACGATTAGATTTATGAATATAAACACATACAATTATGGATAAAATATTTACAATAGAGGAAGATGGCTGCAAAGCAGGCCATTACAACGTATTATAGGAACTATGCTAATAAAGAAACGTGCACTGCAGGGTGGGAGGTGAGGAAAGACTAGGCCTCTTGAGGCAACGGCATTCCAGGCCATACAGCAGATGCAAAGGTGTGGAGGTGTGAAACAACACGCGTGAACCATGATGGCATGTTGGAGGGGACCACAGGTGGTCAGCACGAAAGGTGAGTGAGAAGTCACACATGGGAGGCATTATACACCAGCCTCGGGAATTGAATTTATTTTGCAGGCCACTGGTTCTTAATTTGGGTCTTAAAAATACTGGTACCCAGCCCCACACCAGACCAATTAGATCAGAACTTCTGAGGTGGGAGGGTAGGCACCGATATATTTAAAAGCTGTCTGGATGATGCTAATACACAACCAGGATTGAGAACTACCACCGCAGGTGATGATTGATGGGCCCTGAAGGGTTTTAGACAAGCAGTAACAATTATTTATTTTCCATAACAAATTTGTTTTTCTAGAGATTATATTTTAGAATACAGTATTTTTAAAGTATAATATATTCAGGCAATGATGACAAATTAATTACCTATATTTGCATTTAGAAGTTTTGAACATTGTTGCAAATGAAGTCAGAAGTTTCCATTCCTCCTGAACTCTGGCTCTTATGACAGTTTATGAGAAATTTAGAAATTTCCAAACAGAAGAAACCACCAGCAACACAGAGCTGACAGATTTTAGAGCCCGAAGGGTACTCCAGAGAACACTCATTTTACAGATATAAGAAGAGAGGTGCCATGACAAGGTCAAGGTCACTTGGGGTCAGCAGCAAAGACAGAACTGGAACCCAAGCTCTCCCACCACACCATGCTGCTGCTTTTATGACTCGAAAGAGAAAAGCCATCCTAATTTCTGGACTTGGCATTTTTCACAATATTAAGTAAATCATGAAAGAGCACTTAATTTTACAAGAGAAATATAAAAGAGGAAAAAGAGGTAAAATAAAAGTCCAAACTAATCAGACAGTTTTTGGCACAAAGAACTTTATTTTTCAGGTTATCCCCTGAGTTAATGACCTCGAACGTTACTGCTTCTTTTGATGCTTTATTTTGATATTTCCATAGGCTTCCGTAAACTGAGAATTTGTTCAAAGACAGACAAGTTTTCTACAGGTTAGTAATTCTTGTTCAAGGCACATATTTCAAGATGTAGACCCACATCCTCCTCCAGCCTGCAGAGGATCCAAGAGTTTGTTTGAAGCAAGAGACACAGAGACTGGGTCCTTTCCCCATGCTGCAGGAAGCATTTGCAGGACTGAATCCCTGGCTCTATGTTAGAATCAAACCCCTGAGGATCTTTTGAGTCTATATTGGAAATACCATTCCAACACTGAAGGCTGAAATATGCTGCATATTTTACAGGTGTGCCAGGCAAATGTAGCAGCAGTGCCACCTGTGTTTATACTGCCACCTTTGAGCTCGAGATCCAAGATTCATGTAGCAGCAATGGCCCACCATGTGGTTCTTCTCCATTTGTTAAAGTTTTTCACTTTACTTTCCTCTGGACAGGTTGGAGGAAGTGCACTGAGATTTTAAATGCCAGCTGAGTTTATGTGAAACAGAGGTGATGGATGTCTCAGCCAAGGTCACTGTCCAATCTGGACATAGTGATAGCCATAGAAACTGACTTTGTACATTTAAGTGTGTGAGTTCTGCAGTGAATCCAAAATACAGTGCTTCTTGCTGCTCAGAAGGACCACAGAAGAGACTGGGTTCAAGCTGGATTGTGTGTCAGCTGTGAAAGCCCTGAACTTCCCCAGCAGGGGCAGATGTTGTGACTGAGTCAACAGAAATAGTGGCTTGGCCAAAGCTTGGTCATGCAGAGATGGAAGCAAACACTCAGGTATTAAAAATCAGTCACGTGGGGCCTGCCCTGTGGCTTAGCGGTTAAGTGCGCACACTCCGCTACTGGTGGCCTGGGTTCGGATCCCGGGCACACACTGACGCACCACTTGTCCGGCCATGCTGAGGCCGCGTCCCACATACAGCAACTAGAAGGATGTGCAACTATGACATACAACTATCTACTGGGGCTTTGGGGAAAGAAAAGGAGGAGGATTGGCAATAGATATTAGCTCAGAGCCGGTCTTCCTCAGCAAAAAGAGGAGGATTAGCATGGTTGTTAGCTCAGGGCTGATCTTCCTCACAAAAAAGAAAAAAATAAAAATCAGTCACATGGCCCAGGAGCAAGACTATGTACAGGGAAGATTGGGAGGAGGAGCACAGAGCTTGGAGGTTAGACCAGGGCAAACCTGTAGGTGAAAAATATGAGGTCCATGGTCAAGGGCCATCCAGCCCAGGGATGGTCACTTCTGACTTTAAAGGGCCCAAGCTTATCCAGACAGTCATCGGTATGCTTTCTTCAGCCAAAATCCTCCGAAATTGTCTCAAGATGTTCTGAAAATAGACCCAGAACTGTACCACTGTCTAGAATAAAGATAAGGGCTCCTAGAATTGGATTATCTTTTTAATCCATGAAACTACACTTGATAGGTCTTTAAGATTCTCAGATTTTACTTTCTTGAATAACTTATTTATATTGTTTTAAACTCCCAAAAGGACATCACTGCTCTACATTATCTAGTTTTCTCTACAGCCTGTCAGTGTCTTTTATAGACTTATCCAATTTTTTCAATCCCTGAGCAAAGGTCCTAAAATAGTTCACTGTTCTGTTGTAATATTTTTACATTTCTTATTCTACCTTTATCTCATTTCTTTTTACTTCTTATGCAGCTCCAATTCTAGAGCCTATTATGTGTTTTAGAACCTATTTTGCTCTCCTTTTTCTGGAGTGCATCCAACTTATAAACATCTATAAAGAACACCAACAAAAAATATATTTTAATGTCATCAACAGATTTAGGCTACAGGATACAAACCCTAATGTAGCATTAAATTAAGACATTTTTCCCCACACTGCTTTCACATCACTTGCAAAGTGATTTGTGAAAACAAATACTTTACCACCTCTTCTCTGTAAGACTTCCTATACGCCATACATGGTGGTTCCCTTCTATTTTTAATGCCTCTGGAAACACAAAAGCTGGTTCAAGTGTCATTATCAGGGCATCCATGGCTTCTTCCCTCTGTGTGAGTGATCAACCATCCATCAGTAAGTCCCATAGAAGCTGCTTGCTCTTCATAGATGCTTCCATTGTCCATTCACACCCTCACTCTAAAGAGGTTTGCCAAGAGAGTCTTCTGGACCCAGGGCTGGTGTACATATGGAACCTTCTGGCCAACGTCCACTTTCAGGCACTCACATCAGCATGCCCTCAGAACATAGTGGTCCTTTTTTTTTTTCTCATCTTCAAATGTCATCATATATATGACGTGTTTTGAATATAGCCAAGGTGACTGTGTATAGTTTTCATTTGTCCCTGTATGGTCCTAGTGAGGATGCTGTGGCTTCAGAAATGGCAGCAGCAGGAACTGGAGAATTGGAGAGCTAGAAGGAGGTACTGGTATCTCCATCATGCACCTCCTCTCACTCATGAAGAATTGTTTAATGCAGCAGACACATCCCACACATGAAGATGCATGCTTATTTCCTTTGGTGGTATTTGGAAGTCATGCTTCTTCTTCTTTGGAATAACCTGCAGTGAGGAAGGACTTCATGTTTCATGTGCAGGAAGGAGGTCCCAGTTTGCTAAGGAGAAAAGGACAAAAGTGTAGTTAGTGCCTTCTAGTTTCTAGAAAATCTTCTCCATCATATGTAATTCTGAAAACAGTCCCTTCAGAGGGCACTAAACAGTATTCCAGCTCTGAATGCCCCACCTCAGGAGTAAGACTGGGTGTTTGACTTTGCTCAGAGCGTGGATTCACAACTATTCAAATATAATTCACGTACGTTATGGAAATATGCTACTGGAGCTAAAACAGACTATAATATTCAGAGTTTGAATAAATTTAAACTCTTACCTTTCAGCAAGGAGACATCTCTTTTTTCTTTGTGAATCTTAAAGTGAAGGGCCACAGGAGCTGATTTCCAACTTCCTTCCAACTCCTACAGCTTCACGCTGGCTCTTACTCCTGCCTCTCCTGACCACGTAAGGCAGTGAGCTCATCGTTCTATAATCTCCACAGGCTCCAGTGAGCGTCCACTCCACCCAGACTTTTAAGGCCTATTTAGGAGGACTGGAGCTTGTCCTCCAACCTGTGGAGCAAAATCCAACAAGAAGAAGCCCACAAGGAAGGCACTGATTTTTTCCTACCCGCAACCCCCTCTTAGTAAATTGGCTGCCTGCCCTGAAGGCAGAAACACATGTAGCCATCACATCTGAGAGCTGTGCCTGGCTCTGCACATGACTCGAAATCACCTGGCACCATGGGCAGTTCTACATTCAACCGAGTTCTGCATCATTTTCCAAGATGATTTGGAGGAGGCACAATACAGGTTCCAATATTTGAACATAAAAACTTAAATATTTTATTTCATGCTAAAATGAAACAATCTCTCAATCCAAAAGATGTCCATCTTTTAGCCCCCTTCTGAGTTATTTTCTGGGGCTTCAGCCTATGGGGCACCTTCAGAAATGGTGAGGCTGTCAGGCAGTATTTATGCCTGTGGTTGTGATCTTCAGAAGCAGCTCGGATCTCGAGAAATGAGAAAACTGGGAGGTGATCTTGTAAGGCTTGGATGTGGATGTCCACAGGCCTGGAGAATGAAATGGTCTGGGAGGTGTGCAAACAGCTCTCACTTCTGGGAGCAAAGTCTGGGCCAGAGGACCAGGGTCCGTGATAGCATGGGACATGTTTCGTGAAGTGCATGAGGCCACATGAGACTCACATGTTTCTGTGCTATAGATGCAAATCCATTTCCACTCTCACCTCTGGGATAAAGAGTAAATTGGGAAGCAAAAGAAAGGAAGAAAGAGGAAAGAGTAGTGCTGAGGAGGGAGCATAACCTTGGGGGCAGAGGTAGAGCCGGCAAAGTGATCTCAGATCTTATGCGATTAAGTACAGTTTATAGTTCATTTCAATTCCAAGTATTGTGATCTATTTTATCCCCCACCAAGGGAATTTCTAGAGCCATCCAAAGTAATAACAATAATATATTGTGTTCATTGAGTCTTACTAAACAGGGCTAATTCCTCACATATTTACAAGATTGTAAATATGAGCATTCACCACAAAGTGCAATAATTACTCTGTACCACCCAGAGTGTCAAACTGACTTGAATATCAGCTTTGTCCAGTATCTGCATTACTTTGTTTTTTTAGGGGGAGGTGCTTGTGATTTTTTTTTTTATTGTAGTAAAATACACATAACATGAAATTGGGCATTTTAACCATTTTTAAGTGTACGTAAGTGTGGCATTAAGTACATTCACATTGTTGTACAGCCATCAGATCTCCAGAACTTTTTCATCCTCTCAAACTGAAACCTGCATTACTTTTCACACAGTCTGTGAGTCGCCCCAGAACCCCAAAGGATGAGGACTCCACCTACCTCCCTGTTCAGTCCTGGGGAGGACCCTAAGACACAATATTATATAGCGTTTTAAGGTTCACAAAGTGTTCTTCCTCAACACTCACATCAACCTCATAAGCCTCCTGTAAAAGGAAGAAGACCAAGGCTCAGAGAGGGGGACAGACTGGCTCAAATAGGACAGTGATGATGGGTGGAAGGGGCTAGGCTCCCAGTGTGTATCCCATATACCTCACCACCTCTAACGCCGAGAAGGGAGATGTGAGAAGGCTCTGCGGTGACACCTAGGGACGTCCTCCATGGGCAGAGCTGTCTCTTGTCCCACTCTCAGCTTTATGGGATTCTCACTGATTTGGGGACAGAGAGCCAGAGCTGCCTGGTAGCCCAGGAAAAGAAGGCAGTTCTCTGACACAGCACTCACTGCAAAAGCCAATGTGGGTTGTTTAGCACCTTCTCTCCTCCTCTCCTCTTTCACTTATATCAAAGCAAACCCACATCCTATCCACTTCTTCACAAATCACCATAACACACTCCTCATGACCCCTCTCCCTGCCCTCTTCCCAGCACACACCTCCTTTGTTCTATGATCATTTTAACCAGATTTCTTCTTCTTAAGAGCAACCAAGAGATCCTGCCTGGTGTGATTTCTCCTTCCTGCACCTCGTAGGGATGGCTCTGCCCATGACCTCCCGTCATGCGCAAGATGCCCCAAGTGCTTCACAGGCCACCTCCACCCAGGTGACCAGGAGCTTCCAAGAGTGAATTTGCCCCTGTGTAGTTCTTGGTAAAATTGCATCACAAATTACAAGTGCATACTTCTTACCACAATTAGAATCACGATGCTGGTCGCAGTACTGCACACACACCGATACACCGTCATCCAAGCATTTGACCCCCTGAGTTCCAGATATATATGCCACAAACACACAATGAACCCCACTGTATTCATCTCCTATGGCAGCCACAACAAATTACCACAAACTGGGTGGCTTACAACAACAGAAATTTATTCTCTCACAGTTCAGGCCAGAAGTCCAAAATCAAGGTGTCAGCACCTGAAGGCTCTGGAGAAGAATCATTCCTTGCCTCTTCCCAGCCCCCGACGGCTCCCAGAAATCCTTGGCATTCCTGGGCTTGAAGCTGCATCACTCATCTCTGCCTCCACCTTCACACAGCCTTCTTCTCTATGTATCCTCTGCTCTTCTTGTAAAGACAACAGTCATTGGACTTGGGGCTCACCCTAGTCCAATACAACCCCATTTTACCTTAACTAATTACATCTGCAGAGGCCCTATTTCCAAATAAGGTCATATTCTGAGGTTTCAGGTAGAAATGAATTTTCAGAGAACACTTATTTAACCCAGTAAACCCACCTTCCATCTCCAAGGTGTATTAAATCCAATTTCCTGTTTTCTTCCGGTTTTTGTTTTTGGGTTTTTTGTTGTTGTTGTTGTTGTTATTGTTTTGCCTCTAGCACCTGCTCCATTTCAATCCTACTCTTGACCATTGCCTTGTTGGAAACCTTTCTGAGGCATCTGCTTCCATTCCCCCGACCCCATTAAACATCTCCAGACCTCACTTTAAAATGGGGGCATGAGCACCAGGTCAAGAAGGAAATAATACTAAGTTGCCCAGAGAGGGTTAATAATTTCAAGTATCTGTCTCTCCCCATTTACCCAACCAGGAGTGTGTGCTCATCTCACATTCAGCATCGCACAGGAGGTTACAGGGGTTCTGCCCTTAGGGGCCTTAGCGCACATTAGAGAAATGGGCTATTGTATAGCTAGATGAGCAAAGAAGGCAAAAGAGCCAGGAACTGGAGAAGGGAGTAGATTTGAGCAGGTGGAGGAGGAAGACATGGGGACAACCTGGGAAAAGGCACAGAGATACAAATAAACCTGGAATTTTCATGGGACTGTGAGCAGACCCCATCTGGCTAGACAATGGGCTTCACTACAGAGGGTAGGCTGGATCAGTGAAAAGGTTGTAAAGGCAACTGTTTGTGGATGTGCGCCTGATCCTGTAGGGCCTTGAGTCCAGGCCAAGAGGACCCATTAAGGGTTTCTAAGCAATTGGGGAGTTTGGCTAAGTGGTGTTCAGGGAAGCCAGATCTAGTTGGGCATGCATGATGGACTGGGGGTAGTAGGGAGTTGGCAAGGAAGCCCTGGCTAGGAGCCCAGTTAAGAAGACAGGCTCCAGGGCCGGCCCCGTGGCTTGGTGGTTAAGTGCGCGCGCTCTGATGCTGGTGGCCCGGGTTCGGATCCCGGGCGCGCACCGAGGCACCACTTCTCCGTCCATCCTGAGGCCGAGTCCCACATACAGCAACTAGAGGGATGTGCAGCTATGACATGCGGCTATCTACTGGGGCTTTGGGGGAAAAAATTAATAAATAAAATCTTTAAAAAAAAAAAAAAGAAGACAGGCTCCAGGGCCAGATCTTTATTCCTCCACTATCAGTGAGTCCCCATTCATCGCAGTAACCTTCCGTCAGACTCGGTAATCAATACCACCATCCCGACACGGCTGGGGGTGGGGCACCCTGGCTGGCCTCCAGCCCTCCCTTCCCATTAATGTGATGAGTTGCAGAGGGCACGTCAGGGAGAGCTTTCAGTGAATTCCAGGAATGGAGATCCCCTTTGGACAAAAATCCCCCAAGAGGCGCTCAAGAGTGCTTTGCAAATCAACACATGAATGCCTCTCATGGACAATGCCCTGTTGAGAGAGGACTGAATCACCACATCAGCTCAGATCTAGCTTCTTCCCACTGCTGCACTTCCCTAAGACCAGCGCTGGCATCTGGGAGGTAAAGAAGTGACCCCCAGCTCAGGAGGCCACCAGACAAGTGATTATCATCTCCCTGTTAGAAGGGGAGCGTCTTGGGAAGGGTGAGTTGTCTCTCCCATAAGCCTCCATCAAGGTCCTTCCAGCACCAGAGACAAAGCCCAGGGCAGACACAAAGCCCAGGGGAGGCTGTAACACACCCTCACCTTCTCCATACTCCTCGTCCGTCCACAAATTCCCCTGCTTTGGACCTTAGGGAGCAGAGCGGAGGTGGAGGTCACACAGAGAGGGCAGGAGCATGCCCACAGTGTGGTTGGCAGAGTAATTTCTGAAGCCCACAAACCACATCTCTGAGTCTCTTTTCTTGCCTTGCGTCTTTCTGGAGAAAGGTGAGCAGAAGGGGAGCTCCAAGGAGCAGGAGGACAGCTGACTTCTTTGGTTTCCCTTCACCTTAAGGAAAGCTTTGTACACCATCACAAGAGCTCCCACAGGCCACCCCTGCCTGGATGTAGACCAGCCCAGAGCAAGAGGCATCAGGAAAGAGCCTGGGGCAGAGGCACCCCCAGGGAAAAGGGGCAGATGAGGAATTTCCTGAATGCTCCTAAGGCAAAGGGGAGAAAAGGCACACTCTGCACTCCCAGCTTTAGTGGACTGGAAGTTTAAGCTCCGCTAGAAGTAGATGGTACACAGAACAGCAGTCCACAGGAAAATGGCCCTCCTCCAGATTGTTTTCCCTTTTTTAGCAATCAATCTAATTTGAAAAACATAACAACTTCCACCCCCTTTATTCTGAAGGAAGATGCAAACGGGTGATCTATTTGAACTAAAATTAACCTCCCTCTGTGTGTAACTTCTTGATGGCACTCATATATTGAATCTGACTCACACTTTTGATGTGGAAAGGTTTTATTAACATAGCTACTTACCCCAGCCCACTCCCACTGGGATTCATGGCTCTTGCCCAAGGTACATTTTGGCTATTGCCATGTTACCTTAAATCCTGGCACAGATTAATGTTTCATGACAAGCACATTCACAGATTCTATGAGAAATTCCTGGCTGTCTTTGGGTAATAAGTATGAAGCGAAATTGGAAGTAAGAAGCAGCCTTGTCTACACAAGCAAAGACCTCCAGATTGAGGGGTCTGGAGATCCAGGATCTTATCACACTATTGTGTGCGTGATCCAGTCACTTGCCTCCTCAGGGTCTCAGGTCCTCATCTGTAGAATGAGATTGCTGGCCTCACACAGTTCTCAGTTCTCTTCCAGCTCTGACTTCCTGTGATTGTAAAAGACATTTAAAAATATCTCCAGAGAGAGAAATCTCACAATATTATTTAGTCATGAGAAGATTGGACTAATGATATCTAATGTTTCTGGGTTCTGAAAGTCTGTTATTCTATTACATACAATGGTTTTTAAATGTGCAAAGATTAATCAAAAAAATTTTAAACAAACAAAACAGAAGAGTCGTTTTTAAATGCCCATTTTAAAAGAACAGAAGTTAAAAAGCCTCAAATAAAATCTCTAGCCATCTGTGTACACACAGAGAAAATGGGTGGATGAGATCAAAGCTATACAGCATCTGGGGTGCCAAAGACTTGTGGTGATTAGGACTCTTTGCTGATTCAAATAAGACATGACAATTATGGGGACATTATACCACAGTCCTAACTCCATGTCACTGTTACATCTTTTGCTATTAGGCACAGGGGGAACCCAGGATCCCAATGTGTGGATAGAATTATGTGAAAAATATTAATTCTCTCTTGACAAGGGCACCGCTCTGTCCCCAGCTTGATGCAGACCCTGGGGCAACAGAGCAGCATCTCAAGATACTTAAGAACATGGGGAGGACAACCAGGGCTTCAGCAGGTGCCCGGTTTGGATGTTACTATGCAAAACCTGCCATCCAGCTTAGAGTCATCCTGGTTAACAGGCCATAGATTAGCTCAAGTCACAATGGAGATACAAAGTGGGGTACAATACAGGTACAGGCAGGTGAGATTAATCACCAAATACTAAGCTAAGGCTGGCCATGGCAGGGAACAGGGATGGGCAAGAGTTGAGGTCAGGCGATGAAACATCAGTAAGGTTTTTGTCAGGCCCGAAATTTAAGTAGAGATTGTCATTTAACATAGTCAGAAGTAAACTAAGCCCTCAAGGGCTGGGAATTGGTTTTGCATGCTGGTATACAGAAGGTGCTCAACTTGTTGCCCAAATGGAAACTTACAAAGAAGCTATTGCTCCATTGTTTGCTGAACAATATTTCCCATTCACAGTAGCTCAGACTTGTAGGTCAGCCTCAGGAGAGGGTAAGAGGCATGAGGCGTAATTCCCTAAGATTAAAGGTACCTGGACCAGGTCCATGCCCCCTCGGAGGGAGGGTTCCACTTCCTCAACCACCCTAGGTATCACTGATGGAAAGGAGCTGTATTATCTGGATGAGTTGGGAATTTGCCAGAGAGCCAAAGTCCTCCCTAGTTTAAGTTGGGTGGGGCCCTTGGAAAAGGGGTGCTCACCCATTAGAGGAAACACCTCTTAGCAGCACTCTAGACCCATTTGCCTTGGGATCTTAGAAAACTTGAAAGATTTCAGGTTGCTGGAAGTGGCTGGACAGAAACAAAAGGCCCTCCACAAAGTAATTAAAACAAGCAAGCAATTAAAGGCTCTGGGTGTCTAATTCCTGAGCACGCAGATCAGGCAGATGTGATGAACTCCAAGAACAGGCACCAGCTAAGCTTGTTTTCAGAGAAAGCATTCCCTTATTATGAGGAGAACTGGCATTAGACAAAGTAGCAATCATTTTCAATTGAATCTTGTGAGAAATTTTATTTAATTGGAAACTAGATATTGCATACTTTTAAATTCCATTTCTTATGATATATCCATCCTCTAATAGAGGGGACAGTAAACCAATACATGCTATGATTCCATTAAAGTTATTTTATTTGGAGAAGCATATCTAAATACAGTCTTCACAGACTGTCAAAGGGTTTTATATCTGGAAACTTTCTGGACCTCTGATCTTGCCCTGGCCTCTCTTAGACATCCACACCTGAGCCAAGAGTCTACCTAGCCACTTATTCAATATATCAAACTCAAGGCAGTACCAATTACTTGGTGGCACCTCCAAAATTTAATGCATGGAAACAGACATATATGGTCACTTAATTTATGACAAAAGTGACACTACAGTGCTGTGGGGAAAGGATGGTTTTTTCAACAAATGACTCTTAAGTCAACTGGATGGCAAAACAGGAAGAAAAAAAAAGAATCTTTCCCTCACCATACACAAAAAGCACTTCAAATGGATTACTGATCTAAATGTGAAAAGTAAAACAATAAAGGATTCGGTAAAAAAAATAAGGGTCGACAAAGATGTCTTAAACAAGACACAAAAAGAAATAACTATAAAAGAAAAAATTTGAAAGATTGAACTACATTAAATTAATAACTTATATTCATCAAAACACACCATAAAGAGGATGAACAGGCAAATGATAGACTGGAAGAAGATATTCACAATACATATATTCAAAGGACTCATATCCAGAGTATATAAAGAACTCTTACAACTCAATAAGAAAAAGCAGATAATTCAACAGCAAAAACTAGGCAAAACAATTGAAAGTTCCCTTTACAAAAGAGGGAATCCAAATGGTCAATAAACATGTGAAAAAGTTCTTGCTTCATATATCATCAGGAAAATAAAACACACACACAAACACGCACACAATGTGGCACTACCACATACCTACCAGAAGAGCTAAAAAGAGGAAACGACAAATAATACCAAGTGTTAGCCAAGATGCGGAGGAACTGGAAGTCTCCTACCGGCTGGTAGGGATATAAATTGTTACAACCACTTTGGAAAACTATTTGGCAGTATATTTACTAAAGCTAAACATACTCACACCCTATAGCTTGGTAATTACTCTTTTAGGTATATACTCCAATACTGGGTACATATATTCATCAATAGACTTATACAAAAGTGTTCACAGCAGCTTTATTCATAATAGCCCCAAACTGCAAACAACTCAAACACTTAAACGGAAAAATGGATAAATAAATTATGGTATGTATATATATACACAACAGAATATTATATAGCAATGAAAGTGACATAAAATTGCTACACACAACATGGATTCATCTCCCACATATCATGTTGAACAAAAGAGGACAGACACAAAGTAGTATGTACTTTAAGTTCCATTTGTATAAAGTTTCAAAACAGGCAAACTAATCTTACGGTGCTGGAAGTCACCATAGAGACTGCCCTTGAGAGGAGGGACTAGTGAACGGAAGGGCCACTGAGGGACCAGTGTTCTGGGGTGCCAGTAACGTTCTGTTTCTTAATCTGTATGCTGGTTACTCAGATGTGTTCACTGGGTAAAAATTCACTGAGCTGTACACTTAGGAGGTGTGCATTTTTCTATATGTATGGGATACTTCAGTAAAAAGTTTACAATAAGAAAATATCTACTCAGCCATAAGAAACGATGAAATCCAGCCATTTGTGACAACATGGATGGACATTGAGTGTATTATGCAAAGTGAAATAAGTCAGAGGGAGAAGGTCAAATACCGTATGATTTCCTTCATTAAGTAGTAGATAATAACAAAAATAAACAAACACATAGAGACAGAGATTGGATTGGTGGTTACCAGACGGGAAGGGGGCAGGGAGGAGGGAGAAAGGGATAATTCGGCCCATGTGTGTGGTGATGGGTTGTAATTAGTATTTGGGTGATGAACATGATGTAATCTATGCAGAAATAGAAGTATAATCATGTACACCTGAAATTTATACACTGTTATAAACCAATGTTACTGCAATAAACAAAAAAAAAAAAAAACAAAATATCAACACAAATAAATTTAAGGCATAAAGTCTATGAGGGGGAAAAAAACTCCATGAAAACTGTCTTGCAAATCCAAACATATTAAATGACAGCAAAACTGACAGCTTCTACTTGTTCAGACTTTTCTGTTCTAAAATGAAGATTTTCTTTTTTATTTATTTAATATATATGCCCACTTTCCAAAAGAATTAGAGGGCACAGTCTTATCTATTGAACAAATACACATTAGAGGCTTTTTAGTGTTCATTGGAAGCTTTTAGGATATCAAAATTGTTAAATTTTGCTTGGTTTACTTTTACTTTTTTTCCCATGTTAATATATGGGTTTTTAAAAATACAATTTTTCTTGGCTAACACCCTCTAATAAAGATTAACAACCCTAGTATTTACATAGCCAGCAAGCAAATTAAGCTGAGCAGAACAGTCTACCCAATCAACATCTTTGTAAGGCTTCAGCCAGTGGCTATCGTTCAGATCCAAAAGCCTCGCACTCATTGGAAAGGGAAGATTGGGAGCAATTATCTCAAGAATCCAAGCCAAGAAACACAGCCATGCTATTCAGGAAAAAGAGGGCACTAGAGAGACCAAACCTGCTACAGCAAAACACAGCCTGGCTGGCCAGAAGGAGCTCATGTTTTCCTGCTCTGACCTGTGCGCTGGCTTCTGCCCCTTCTGGAGGAAAGCTTTCCAGGAGACAGGATCATTCTCTTTCATCCACTGGACTTACATTTGTCCAATGCCTATGGTTTACAAAGCTCCTAGATACTAATATCATTTGAGTCTCATGCTCACTCTAAAAAGTAGAGACAAAAGGTTATTACTCTCCCCTTCTTGCTGGTGAAAGAACTGAGACTCAGACAGCTAAGGGACTCCTTAAGGCCACAAGATTGGAAAGTCACACAGCAAGGACAAAGCATATTCAGGCACAGCGCTCTGTCTCCTATACCATGAAGTCTCCTGGCTTCTCTCTAAGTCTGCTTATGAGAATGAGAACACAATCCCAAGACTAGAAAAAAATTAGGCTAGGATTACTAGACACCGGGCAGCAGATAAGCTGGAAACTGTGCTCCAGCCCAAGGACAGTGTTCACCTTCAGGATCATGCATCCTGGAGGCACTGGGAGGAGGTTGGGCATGGGTGGGAAGGAGTCGGTACTGAGGGCAATTAGCCCTTGAGTGTAGCAATGATCTGAATGCCTCAGTCCAACTCTTCTACAGAAACGTCATCAGCAATGGTGGAAACATGCTACCTGGGCAGGCTTTCCTGCATTCAGAGAACTGACACCCGTGGGTTTGAAACATATATGATATAGTTCTGAAATCCATCGTGAACATGGTAGGTTTGGATTCTGCTAGACATGGCACGTCACCAATACTAAACAGCATAAAGAGCACTGACTTTGGATTCCAACAGACCTGGCTTTGAATCTCGACTCTCTTTTTCACTAGATGTACACCCCAGAACAAGTTACTTTGCTCTGAGCTGCAGTTTTCTTGGCCATAAAATAGCAATGATAATACCTACCCATCAGAATCATTGTGAAAATTGATGAAATAATATACACAAAGTTTTTGGCATACAGTAGGCAATAAATAAGTGATAGTTCCTTTCTCTATTTCCTACCTAATAAATAAGTAAATAATAAGATTAGTGTTCTTTTTGGGAGTTTTTCTAAAACATACGACATGAAGTTTGTGTCTTCCTTGGCAGCTAGAATGAAATAAAAACATAAATCATGTAAATTCATACCTTATAGGATAATCATATATGAATATATAATAACCTTCTCAGATGGCATAATTTAAAAACCGTGACTTATTTTTTTTTCCTTTTTCACCTGGAAGTAATCTGATTAACACAGTGCCTGCTTCATTTCCTGGAATAGAAATTGCAATCATCTTCTCGCTAATTTCAATAAGTGATTAACATGACAAAAATACGTCAGCTGTAGTCAGACTCCAGCTTCCACAATTTTTTTCTAGAACCAAAGTTGCCAAATGCAGACCGGAAGAAAAGCTGAGTGTCTGATTGCCAGGTTAACTCCAGATGTTGCCCTGCGCAAATTCCACAGGTTACCCAGAGAAGCCGATAGAAGGGGTCTTATATCTGGCTGCCTATGACTTTCCTTTTAAAAAGCAAATATAATCTTTTCAAAATCTACTGGTGTTCTTCCATGAAAATGTTTTGCTGTCACCTCAAACTCCATGAATACCCTCTACCCATAAACTGGCCCCCTTCCTAAATGTCCTAATCTTTCCATGCCTGCCTGTTCTTAGAATCTCAGAAATAAGAAACTGGAAAGACTTCCATTAAGGTCATTTTGGCCCAATATCAAAAAAATGCAGGAATCATTTCCACTGCATCCCTGACGGTCTGCTACTGACTAAATACTTCCAGTGTAGGGGAGCCGACTACTTCCCTGCTGCACAATTCCCATTCTTGGTCAAGTTCTTCCATAAACTCAGCTGGGATGTTTCCCCTCATGTCTTTGCCCCCTTCATTAATTCTAGCTCTGCCTTCAAGAGCAATAGGGGGCATAGATAGATCTCACCCTTCCTCCACATTGGAGGCCCAGCAATATGGAAGGCAGCCATTATTTTTATACACACAACTTCTACTCTGAATCAAACATTCGACTCAAAAAACATTTGTTATGGGTCAACTATGTGCCTCACACTGCTTTAGGTGCTAAGACAGGAGAGCTAAATAACACACGGCATCTACACACAAGATGCTCACACTAGACCCTTAGAACAATCCGGATGTGACTTGGCTTCCAGATCACCCACCTTTTTCATCCTCCAGATACACTATGGCTTGTTGATGATTCTCTTAAAGTGTGGTACCCAGAATGCGAGAGAAAAAATGGATGAGTGCATTGTGCTCCTTGATATTTACCCAAAGGAGTTGAAAACTTACGTCTACACAAAAACCTGCACACAGATGCTGCTTTATTCATAATTGCCAAAACTTGGAAGCAACCAAGATATCGTTTAGTAGATGAGTAGATAAATAAACTATGCTACATCCAGACAATGGAATATTATTCAGTGCTAAAAAGAAATGAGCTATCAAGCCATGAAAAGATATGAAGGAACCTTAAATGCATTTACTACGTGAAAGAAGCCAAACTGCAAAGGCTACATACTGTATGATTCCAACTACATGACTTCTGGAAAGGGCAGAACTACAGAGACAGCAGAAAGATCAGTGGTTTCCAAGGGTGAGCAGGGAGAGAGTGATAAAGAGGCAGAACACAGGAGATTTTCAGGGCAGTGAAAATACCCTGTATGATACCACAATGGTGGATACATATCATTATATTTTGGTCCAAACCCGTAGAATGGATACCACCAAGACTGAACCCTAATGTAAACCATGGATGTCGGGTAATAATGATGTGTCAATGTAGGTTCATCAATTGTACCACTCTGGTGCGGGATGCTGACAATGGGGGAAGTTGTGCATGTGTGGGAGCAGAGTGTAAATGGGAAATCTCTGTACCTTCTTTTCAATCTTTCTGTAAAACTAAAACTGCTCTAAAAAATAGTTTTTTAAAAAAATTGGTAGAAAAAAAGTGGATGGGTGAGTCTGTGGATTAGACCAGTGTCGATTTCCTGGTTTTTATATTGTACTATAGTTGTACAAGATATTAACAGTGGGGAATGCTGGATAAAGCGTACATGGGACCTCCCTGTACGTTTCTTTGCAACTTCCTGTGCATCCATAATTATTTCAAAGTTAAAACTTTATGGGCTGGCCCAGTGGAGTAGTGGTTAAGTTCACGCACTCTGCTTCCACGGCCCAGGGTTCACGGGTTCAGATCCTGGGCATGGACACAGACACCACTTATCAAGCCATGCTGTGGCAGGCATCCCACATATAAAAAAGTAGAGGAAGATGGGCACGGATGTTAGCCCAGGGCCAATCTTCCTCAGCAAAAGAGGAGGACTGACAATAGATGTTAGCTCAGGGCTAATCTTCTTCACCAAAAAAACTGTTTAAAAACAAGTGTGTGGATGAGACGGCACTGGCAAAAGCTGCTGACAGGACAGTTCAGAATCTAATAAAAGGCCCAAACCAGGATGGGCCATCTACTGAAATACCTCTGGAAATGAGCACCAAGGAGAAGAGAGCAGAACTGCCAGATAAAGGGGCACACTCTGCCCCTCCCTAGGAGGTAGGGCACCTTTCTAGAAGGACAACCCTAAACCCTGTGATCTGAATCTTAGGGCCTTCTCCTCATCCTATTCTGGAACATCTGGATGGGCAGAGTCTGGCCCATACTCCTTGTCACCTGGAAGGGCTACGTGGAGTGGGGGTGGGGGACCACGAGCCATCAGGCTCAGAGTCCAACACACCTGGCTTTAAAATGCAGGCTCACCACTCACCAGCTGTGGTGGCCTGAGCACATGATTTGCCCTCTTCGGGCCTCTGAAAAACAGAGATGGGGACAAGCACCATTATCACACAGGGCTGTGAGAGGAGTCAGTGAAATAATTCATATGAGGCACAATACAAAACCCCAGCATCCACCAAAAACTCAACAAATGTTCATGGTCTGAGGGCCTTCTGCATGAGTAAGGTCTAGCTTTTCAGGACATACTCTTCCTCCCTTTACCATATTAGATAGAACATCTGTCCTTTTCCCACTCGCTGGCACCTCTCCGGATTTCCAGCTACTCCAGTCCAGTGCTTCTCAAACCATCTGTGGTGAAAGACCAGTCTGGTTTGTTCTCATTTTTTTCCCCCATCTATCATACACTGGTACTTTTGTAAAATACAATAAAAACGAATCACTAGAGAAATGCAATTTTAAAAATAAAATATAAGGCCCAATTTTTAATTTTTAGATTCAACAGATAAAATCATTCTGTTCCTAAAGGCTTTCTTTCAATTTCCGTATTTCTCCTTACTGACTGACTGACTGATAACAAACAGTTGGCGGAGCTGGGCCACGGACCACACTTCAGGTAGCGCTTCTCTCTCTCCGAGCTCCTAATAACCTTATAGCCATAAAACACAACTGAGTACCTAAAAATCTCTAGTTTTGATATTAATTTTAATTCCCCAGCTAGAATGCATGTTTTTTGAATGCCAAGGCATGTCCACTATGCCTAGCTTAGGACAGGTGCCTCATAGGGCTCAAATTCTTGCTGATAATCCAAATATGAAGCAGGCATATTATTTACTTTTGCCTTTTCATGATTTAGACAACTTGATAACGCATTTGTGAAAACCTGCCTGAGGAACACATTTAGTCCCTTTAGCATCCCTCCCTATTTGCCTGCCTTCCATCTATCTCTGCATGTGTCTTTTTCACTGCCTGTTTCATTTAACTGAAATGCACTTGATATAGTCACTGTTTCTCTTCTACTGAGGGACAAGACAGGACAAATCACAGAAAATCTGAATCACCAGAAAAGCTGGCTCTGGCTCACCAGATAAACATTCAAGGAAATGGAGTGCTTAATATAAGTTAGTTCCAGGGGATACTATTATTCTCTCCTCTGCGTCTCTCTAACATTGGGCCCACAATAGCTGCTCCATAAGCGTTTATGTGAACTGGCCCTAGTGCCAGTTGTATCTTAGTGACCACAAGTCACATCTTTAGTCACATCACTCAGAAGGCAGAGCAGCCTTAACCAAAAAGGGGTAGTGAGTGGCAGTATTATAGAAAGGAGCTTGGGGTCATGTAGACCAGTAGTTCTCTACCCTGGCTCCCAGACCCAGAGATTCTTTTATGTAATTGTTCTGGGGTGAGAGCTGAGCATCAGTATTTTTCAGGTCCCATAGGTAACTCCCATGTGCAGCTAGGATGGAAAACCACTGACGTGAAATACCCTCCCATCCACACTGGTACTTAGCAGATCTTCCTTAAATGTTTGTTGAGTGGATAAACGACTCAATCAATGGGTGAGAATGAGTCTGTGGCAAATGTGGAGGTGGTCTTGACTCCTGTTTCCTCAGTCCCCTCCAGTGTGCATTTTCTCCCAAGGTCCAGCCTTAGGCTCCAGCCAGAAAGCATCCCCCTTCCATCCTCTTGCTGGGGGAAGAGGGCTTGTTTCTCGCCTAGAGCACTGGCCCTAGGAAAGCACTAACTTTGCTCATCCTCACCTTTTTGAAGCAGGAAACTCTTGGGTTTTCTCAAATACACACCCAAAAGGCCCCCACAAATACCACTGGCCTCAACTCATACAGGATGAGAACATGTTATCTCATCTATTTTGTGTTTATTTAATGGTCGTTCTTCGATTGTTCTTCTGGCGGTCCATGGGTCTAGGATGCTATCTCAGACTACAGACTTCCAGAGGACAGAGGCACGAGAACACTTAGTACCAAGTGACTGGTTGGTAGAAAGTCTAGTAAATGGATGCTGCTGTTGTACTGCTAAAGAAGGGCCAGATGGAAGGGAGTGGGGGGCAGTGTGTGAGGTGAAAAGGAGGAGGAGGAAGCGAGTGATGTGCAGGCATGACATGCTGGCTGCCCACTGTGGGCAGGCACAGGTGACATACAGGATTAGGAAGTGTCCACCACCCCATCCCAAGGGGCAGGGAACAGCTTAACCGAGCTCCAAGTTCTCTGTTGAGAATGTGTGCCCGGGACTGCCCCAGCTTCTGACCTCTGGCTGCCCTCTTAGCTTCTGCCTCTGCCTCTGGTATTTTTAGTTGAACTGCAGCCCCTCCCCAGCCTCTTCTTCCAACCTATTTCCATGACCTCAGAGGAGCTGCTGAACTTTCATCCTCCCTCTGGACCCTGAACCTCCCATTCCTCCTTGAGACTTACACTGAGTCAATTTGGGATGCTACATGGGGATGTTTGGAAGGAGATGAACACAGAGTAGCTGGGAAGCCAGTTGTGAAATCCAACATTTATTTTTTAAACCTGGGAAAAATAAAAAGGAAATACCTTAGGTCCAGGGAGTGCACTCCCTCTGGCCCGAAAAAGCAAACACTGCCCACTGCGTACTGATGGCATCCCATCACTAGCAATGACTGGCATGTTCTGGTATGTTTCTGTCTCCCCACAAAAAGGAGAAAAGGAAACTCATACTATTTGGGCACCCTTCTTTCCTGGCAGTCTGCTAGACTCTATTCATGGTTTTTCTCATACAAATCTTATAATCCATGAGCCAAGTTAAGGGACCCACCCAGGGTCACACAGCTTACAACTAGAGCTGGGATTCAAACCTAATACTTTATGACTTCCAGGCTCACAGAGCTTCATCTCCCCCTGAAAGCAAGCCTCATACTCCTATTACCAAAAAGGATAATCTGCCTCTAGCCCTTTAGACCATCAGTTTCCCAAGGCAGGACTCATGAAGACCCATTAGACTGGTACCTACCATGTGGACTGAACCACCAGCTTCCAGAAAAAAATAAAGAGAGAGGAAAACATATTCACCATCCACACGCCCATGAGAGATGAAGAAATAGGTGTCTTCTCTTGCTACACCACCTTCTTAGGTAGCTGGAGAGAGGGAGGAAGGAGGCACCCAGCCAAGAGAGGTGAATTATGGACCATCCCAAAGTCCATAATAACATTTCCCAGTTCCAGAAGCATCTCTCAACCATAGGGATTCTAGGAAAATGATTCATTCATTCATCATCCAATAGATATTTACTGATCACCTACTGTGTGCCAAGAACTGTACTAGGTGCTAGGGATAGTGAACAAAGCAGTCAGTGTCTGCCCTCATAAAGCTAGCAGCTAGAGGGGGAGCAATGCTGGGGTTCAGAGGCATTTGTGGGGTAATGGCATCTCCTGACACACTACCTTAAATTTAGAGCTGAGGCACTTTGTGGGAGGAGGAGAAGGAGGAGGAGTAAAGGAAACCAAACTCGTTGCTATGCAACCATGATGATTTATTCTTAGCCAGAGCAGCAGCAAGGCGCAGGGAGTGGGTGGAGGGAGGAGATGGGAGTGGGGGAGGACGGAGGAGTATGGATGGGAGGCAAAGTGGTACACAGAGAACACCATGGCTACACACACAGGCCTCTCCCCAGGGAGCCACTCATAAATGGACACTGCACAGAATCAAGCTCGCCAGAGGTAGCTGGAATATTGTGGGACAGCCCTGGGAACCATGGAGAGGACCTCCTGCCCAGCTGCAAAAACCCTTGTTCTTGGGCCTGAAATTAACCTTCAATTATTATAACCAGGTCTGTACTGAATACCAAAAAGGAACAAAGAACAGCAGAAAGGCTGGCATGTTTCCCACCTGGGGAAACACACAGTCCACCAGAGGAACAGGACACACATGCATAGAAACAGTCCATCAGCAACTATTTATTAAGCACCTCCTCCATGTCCATTCAGCATGGTGCAGGACGCTGTGGGGACTGAGGGAGGGCTCGGCTGGCCTGCCAGGGCACGCAGAGAACTGCACAGTGCTACAGACACCTGCCTGGGACTCAGGTCTGAGTGCTAGACCCGGCTGGGCCGCCCATGGGCTGGGCAGCCTGTGGCAAGTCGCTCAATGTCTCTGGGCCTCAGTCTCCTGATGTCTAAAATGAGAGATTTAAACTAAGCAATCCTTCCAGTTCAGACAAGCCCTGAGTCTTTGACATAAATGCTACAGGATTTCAGTGAGAGCAGAGTTGAGTATCAGATGGAATATTCAGGAAGGGCTGCAAGGAAGAGGGAGGATTTGAGGATGGGGTGGGGGAGGGCAACTGATGTTTACTAAGGGCTTACTGTGTACCTTTACCTAATGATGAGGAATAGTTTCCCCATTTTCAGAGTTGAAAAAGCCGAGGTTCAAGGACCTTGAGTTATGTGCTTAAAGCCACACAGCTGGTAAGTAGCAGATCTAAGATTCAAACCCAGATCCCCCTGGCTCCAAAGCCTGTGCACATTCCAGTGGGCCACACTGCTGCTCTAAGATGGTAAGACTCGGATAGGAACAGGTACGAGGAGGATGGGGGAAGCAGCATAGGCAAGACACTGACAGGCTGAAAAATTGCCAGGACAAACACGGGAAGATTCCTGGGGAGGGGGCTGTGAGGGAAAGGAGGGTGTGGGGAGCAGGAGTGAGGACCAGGCAGTCCCTAACCAACACCCTGCATTGCGCTAAATGCTACGGAAAGAAAACGGTATATAAAACAGTCCTTGCCCTGAATTAATTTGCAACCAGGGAGATAAAACGTGAAAATTAACAATTAGCGAAACGCTACAAAAGGTGCCAAAGAAGGCGTACAAAAATAAATCACAGTACAGTTTAAATGGGGAAACTGTGCTTCCGATTTTGGTGGCCACGGGAGATTCTGTGGAGGAAGGAGGTTGGATGTGGGCTTGAAAGGATTCAAGGCGGGGAATAAGTGGGGAGAGGGGAAGAGAGGTAAGGACATTTGGGACAGGGAAAAATCGCATCCATGAGCGAAAAAGCAGGAAGTATGCTCCTGTGCTTAGAAGAGAGAGCTGGTAGGAGACAGTATAGACCAGTTTCATTGGGGGAGACTAGAGAGCCTTGGCTGATGAAGTGAAGAGCCTGATCCTTCACCAGAAGGCCATGAGAAACCACTGACTGTGCTTGAGCAGGGGAAGGACATGGTTAAAGAGGAGAGTAAGTAAGGGAAACCAGCAGCACTCACAGAGCAGAGAAGGGACAAGGGACAGGAGAAGGGACAAGGGACGGGAGAAGGGACATAGGAAAGGGATGAGGAGGGTCTAAACAGGGGGTGGGGTGGCCCTGGGGATGGCAGGGAAGGATTAGTCTCCTAGGTATTTCAAGATGGACAGAAAAGGGGGCCGGCCCATTGGCACAGCAGTTAAGTGTGTGCGCTCTGCTTTGGCGGCCCAGGGTTCACAGGTTCAGATCCCGGGCGCGCACCGAGGCACTGCTTATCAAGCCATACTCTGCCAGTGTCCCATATAAAGCAGAGGAAGACGGGCACAGATGTTAGCCCAGGGCCGGTCTTCCTCAGCAAAAAAAGGAGGATTGGCATCGGATGTTAGCTCAGGGCTGGTCTTCCTCACACACACAAAAAAAGATGGACAGAAAACTGCTGGTGACTGGGGAGCGGGAGAAGGAGGGAATCCAAGTTAACCCAAACTTCAAACCAAGAGAATGACAGTGCCATTTTCAGAACTAGCGAAGCCCAGCCAAAAATAAAACTTTGGGGGAGGGTGGTGATGAGGTTGATTAGTTCCATTTTAGACATTCTGTCTAAGGTTCCCCTAGGAAATCCAAATAACAAAATCATGAATCACAAACTCAGGAAAAAGAAACCTGAGGCTGGGGGAAGGGAGGTAGGGTCACCCATCACCCAGGGTGTGGTGAGCCCTCCCCTGCTCCTTAAGTCCCCTGGGAAGGCAGGACAGCTGCTCTGAGTCAGGAACTGCATGTCCTGATAAGAGAAGTCACAGGGAGGACGGAAACAGAATCCCTGAGCCAACTCTTAATTATTCCCATCAGTAGAGCCAGGGAGGCTCTCGAACACGGTCAAACCCAGAAGAATCAAGTATACTTCCCTCTCCAAGCAGGAATCCCTTCTGTGCTCTAGTGAGGGATCGTTAGCCTTTGCCAGGTCAGGGAATCACAGGGGACCTGTCCCAGCATCTTGGTACAGAGACAAGGGATAAGACTTTGCAGTCAGAAAGACTTGGGTAAGAACCACAGTTGCTCCATCTGAGTGAGCGTCGCCAAGTTACCCAGCGTCTCTGAAGAATAAATCAGACAAGAGTCAAGTGCCTGGCACAGGGCAGGGCATACAGATGGCGTCAGTTAAATGTTGGTTCCCTTCACCCTACCCCAGAACAGGCCTTCCCATTACTGTTCAGTTCTCATTGATACAGTTTTTTCACTAATATCTACTCAGAAGGCCTAGCTATCCTCTCTGGGATAGCAAAAAAAATACATCAGTTTCCCCTTCTACCTGCCAAATGTTGATAATTTTTCCTCTGCAGCTGGGTTTGGGGCACCTTGAACCAAATTCCATCCTCATGGTAAGGTCTGACAGATAAAGAGCAGAGGAGGGCTATAACTGCTCTTCTGTAAATGCAGCTCAAGGCCTCCAAAATATCGCCGTCATCTGACTGTCAGTGGCAGTTGAATTTCTACCATTAGAGATTTATTTCTTTAGCTTAACATGCTTCTTTTAAATAACAAATTCTCCCATGAGGAATAACTCATTGAGCTGTTGCCAATCATAAATAACAAAATGTGTCTTAATTCATCAGCTGCTTAGGGAAGCAAGGGTTTTGATGAGACGAGGAAGGGAGTATTTGGAGCTGGTATCACTGGTCCTATTTAGGGAGGCTGTTGAAGTGAGTTAGAAACCAGAGGGTAAAAGGACTTAGAAGAGCAAGTTTCACAGCTTCACAAGGGATCAGCCCTGATCACTGAATGAAAGGAGTCACAGAAGAGATAACCCTCCTGGCTGAAATCACCATGTGACAGTGAGGGACCTTGGGGGTACGATATGAGAGTCAGCGAGGCAGTACCTCTCCAAAGGGTATGGCAAAGTGCCACAGAAAAGCCATCTCCACCTTCCACGGAAGCAAAATAAAAGGGATCAAGGTGCACCAGGAGAGACTGAGGTCAGAGCCAGGAACCACTTCCCAGATGATGCAGAAATTCTCGTTTCCCAGCTACACTCTCCTTGTGCCCCCACCACTCTCCTGAAACTGTTCCTTTAGAGACAATCCGTGATCTCCTAGCATCCAAACCCCAGGGTTTTATCTCACCCCTCGCAGATTTAAGGCCAATGCCCACACTTTCCTTGAAACTCCTGTGTGAGGGAACCCTAGGTGCCCCAGTGTGACACTGTCACATCATCTCACTGTGCCCCAGGACTCTGCCTTTCTCCTGTCTGCACTCACCCCCATCCCTATAGAGGGAGAAGGACCACCGTCCAGCAGTTCTCAGCAAAGCAGGAAGGAGTGGTTCTCAAGAGTCTCTACGACACAGGGCCTAGCACAAAGCAGGTGCATCATAAATTGCAGACGCAACAAAGAAAGCCAACACATTAAAATGCTGGCCAAAGTGTGGCTCGAGGATCCCGCCATAGGAAGCCACAAAAGGCGCAGCATGTTGTTGTGTTTCTGAGGAAGCTTCACTTACTTGACATACATGCCCTGGCTTTGACCCGCAAGCACCTGTTCATGCGTGTTTTCTCCAGGGAACAACTTAAAGGGAGTGCCGTCAACCTCAGGGCCCTTTGCCTCCTCATTACTCTGGTCTCCGGTATCCAAGGAGACGTTCCCACAGAGGACCACATCACCATAGGAAAAGTTTCCATGGATGGAATCCTGAGAAGAGAGCACTTCTCTGCCACAAAGGGACTTTTCTCCTCCGGGCCAGCTTCGCCAGCCCCTCCTGCTGCAGTCCCTCTAGCATCCTCCCTGACTCCCACCCTTGCCCAAGCTGCACCAATTTTCTTTGCAACGTTCTCTTTCCATCACCTCACGTCTGTGTTATATGTATCATGATACACATACAGATGAACAATATCAGAGAACACCACACTCCCAACCTTTGGGCTCCCTCACACCAAAGTTTCCCTGTCCTCCCAGCAGAAGTGCCACAGAGGTGAAGACCATGCTCTCCCTCAACAAGCGGGGAGCTCTCTGAGGATCAAAGCCGTGACAAAGAGCCACACATTGGTCCTTGACCCTTCCTCCCTCTGTACCCACCACTTCTCTTCAGCACCTAGTACAACACTCTGCCCATATGGCCACCCTCTAGTTCACGCTGGTGACTGAGTGATACACAAAGAAAAGCAAGAGGGCCCCGGAACTTCATAGATAGGGAGATGTGAATACACAAGGAAAGGTGGAAGGAGAGAAGACAGGAGAGGGGAAGAACTGGAGTGAATCCTTGGTGACCTCAGCAGTTTCTTATAGCCTGTCTTAGTCACCCTTTTAACCTTTGGTCCTCGCCCTGATCATTAAGATTTACCCTTTGATCTGCTCCTCCATCTCTGCCCATTGAGCGAGAAACATTGGGATTTGTCATATATTCTGAGCACCAGAGCCCATGCAAGAAAGTTGCCAAGGCAACAGAACTCTCCTCTTTAGTATAAATACTCATGGGTGATGCCACTGGTGGAGTAGAGCACACACACCCTTCCCTTCCCCCTCCCTGAGTCAGACCTGGCTGATTTCAAAGTGGGGGGAGCCATGAATGATTTTGGCAGGGGGAGTGGGAAAGAGTGGGTCCTGCCCAAGACCAGCTAAGTTGCTGTCTAATGGGCAGTCTAGTAGGGAGAGAGGACTTGGTAGTTCTGATTAAATGCTCAGCTCCCACTGGGCCCAGAGGTGGGAGGGGGGCAGAGGGAGGGCTGCCAGAAGGCAGCAGTGGCATGAATTATGGGAGGGGATGCCTGAAACCACAGCGCTAGGACAGAGCACCCAGGACAGGTGCTTGAGATACCAGGCTGCTGGGGCCACTTGGAGATGTCCGGGGCTTTATGCTCCGGCTAGGGCTGTTATGACTTCCCTTGTTCTCCCTACTTCCTCCCCAGACCCACAAAGACACAAACTGCACAGAGGACCCCTACGATCAAGCATCCATGGCCCAGTGCTATTCAGGGAAGACTGTGCCTTCACTCCTGCCCTCAGCAGACACCACTCCATTCTGATAGCTGTCTCAGCATCCAACCCACACTCAGAGCATCTTTTTTAACCCTTTCTCTTCCCTAGATCTCAGGCTTCCCATCTCTAAAATGGGAGGGTTTTCCTCTTCTCCTTCCGACTCCAATATTTCTGGAAAAGGTAAAAATAAAATGAAATTTTGCCAGTGAGGATTCCTCGGAGAAACCCTTTTAAGAAGTAGTCAGTACCAGCAGCCCCATTGCCAGGAAGCAGGGGTCCTTGGGGTGGCCCCCAAGAATACCAGCTCTCAGGCTTTGAGGGAGAGATGGAATAACAATTCAGGACAAGGTGTCTTACATTCATTTCCCCTTTTCATCCACATCCTTACCATTGTTCCCCACAAACACCCACTGCACTCAGACTAAGTTAGTCACACAGAGGGAGCCGCACCCCCACACCTTCGCTCACTCCATCATCACTGCACATCTCACACCCACTCATCCTGCCAGGACCAGCAGACTCATCTCCCCAGAGCCTTCCCCAACCACTAGCCAATAGGACTCTTCTCTCCACTGTTGAAGACCTGCTGTCTGCACCAATCATTTTTGACGAATCACATTCTGTATTTTATCATTAATTTTTCTGGAGGCCCCACACAATATCTAGAACAGTCTTGTGCAAATAGTAAGTACTTAAGTGAATATTTGTTTTAGGGCGGATTTTTTTTTTTAATTATTCATTGTTCAGCAAAACCAGGTGACTTGAGTCTCCAGGTGTCCAAGCACGTCCCTCCAGAAGGAGAATGGAACCTCCCCACGTCCTCTGCTGTATTGGCCAGCATAGCTCTCTTCCTCTTCTCAACACACCATTCCTGCTCTAGCCTGAAACATCCTTTCCAGTTACCCAAACTCTCACGGCTGCTCCAACCCACCAACCTTTCCCCTACTCCTCCAGGACTGCTCAGGACCTCCCTCCCCCACCTGTGACATCACTAAGCCATGTTTCTGTCACTAGAGTCTCCTGAATTTCCGGTGGAGCACAAACAAGGTGCAACTTTAAAGCAGCGCCACCAGCTTTGTAACAAACACTCTGGGACATGCACATCCGTGACCATCTTTTCCCAGGTCACACCCTGAACCAGGTGTCTGTGCCCTGGGTGAGAACTCCAGGATCTCTTAGCTGCCTTGAACCTCTATCCAGAATTTCTGGGCCTCCAACAGCCACCAGGTTTCCTGGCAGGAAATTGGTATTGTCTCTCCCTGCGAGGAGACTGTAAAGATCAACAAACTCTACTCTCCTCCCAGAGGTTAGGTAGACATCGGACCAACCCAACTCATCCTCCCAGGCTCCTTAAGAGTCTGCCTGGTGTCATGGTAAGAGGGCGGGCTTTGCTACCAGGCAGGCCAGGGTTCAAATCCTTGGGCAATCTGGTGACATGCCCAATTCACTCAGCATCTACTGAGTGCTTACTCTTGCTCTCAGGAATCAAGGGCTCTCACAGTGTGGTCCGCACACCAGCAGCACCAGCAGCACCTGGGAACTTGTTAGAAATGCAAATTCTTAGGCCTGCCCCAGACCTGCAGAATCAGAAACTCTGAGGGTGGGCCCAGCAACCTGTGTTGAACAAACTCTCCAAGTGATTCTGATACACACTCAAATTTGAGGACCACTGATTTACATCCTGAGGATACACGAAAATGAAAAACCTACAATCTAGACCAGCAGTTCTCAGCCCCAGCTGCACATTAAAATCACCTGGGGAGCTTTTAATATAACGCCAAAGCATGGCCCCATCCCGGACCAATTCCATTAGAATTTCTAGGAGTGGGCAGATAATCGTAAGGCATTGTGCTGAGTGCAAAGACTGAACAAGTGTGCAGGCAACTGAAAGGGAGAAGGCAGTGAGGAGACCAGGGCAAGAGGCTTCATTATGTGCGCCTCCTGTTTTCTCATCTGTAAAACGGGGATCGTAGTGTCCATCCTACATGAGATGATGTATATAAATGCCTGGTATACAGGAGATAGTCTGTACCAGTTCCCTCTCTCGCCGACTCTGAGCTCAGCAGCTGGACTGATGTGTTTAGAATGTTCCTACATCAGCTCACCATCAAGGACGCTGCCCCACCAGGGGAAAAACCCCCTGGCTGTTCACAGCTTTGGGCAAGAGTTCTCTCCAGTAGCCACCTCGACATCCTCAGTGTCTTCGGTCACTGTCCTGAAAAACAACCTGGGTCCTTGGGAACCAGACTGTCCCCGGGGGGCTGCTCACAGCCCAGACCCCAGCTTTGACACCCCCCAACTCTTTCAAAGAACAGCTCTTTAAAACAATGTGATACAGGCCACTTGAGTTACACTAGGAACACATTGTCCTATTCCTGTCCCTTCTCAAATTCTTGTTGCCCATGGTCCAGGCAGGTCCCTGGCTCAGGGTGAGTTCTCTCCCCATCAGGCAGTCCTCCCTGATGCAGAATCTTTCATTATTCAATCTCTCTTCCCAGCAACATCTGAATTCAGGTCTATAGGGGACTTGGCAATAGCCCCAAATTCGCTTGCCCCTCGCTCCCCACAAGGCCCAGGAGTGGGTCTGCAGTCACAGAGAGAGCCCTGGGCCTCCCACAATGCAGCAGACCCACAGGCAACCTCCCCAGCCTCCTGAACTGAACAGAGAAACGGGGACTGTCCTTTGTAGCTGCCCCCTTGAGCTCTATGCTTATCCCAGCAGATGCTAAAAACATTTCTGGTTGCATCTTAAGAACAGCCTTCATTGTCATTTTAAAATAAAAAAACAAGCAAATTGTGTCATTACTTTATAGTCAAACCTTGCTTTTTTTTTCTTTTAACTAAAAACACCATCACTTAGCTTGCCCAGATTTGGTTCCCTCTTCCCTAGATTTCCCCAAATAAAGCTGGGCTGTTTCCAAAAATCAAATTAGCATTCAAAGAACAAAGTTTCGTCACCATTAAGGATAGTTTAAAACAAACAACAACAACAACAAAAACCTACACCACCAGATTGGAAAACAGATCCCAGAACGCAGATCCCACAGGGTCTGAACACAGGTGGCAACTCGAGCATTAGTTCCCCTCTGGGGGCCTGCTTTGAAGGGAGCAACCCCTCAGTGGTCAGTGGAGTGGTCAGTCACACCATCATCTACGAGGGGCCTCAGAAACCAAACTCCCACATCACATAAGGGGTGGGAGAGGGGACTCAGAGAGAAGAAGGGATTTGATCTCAGAGAAAAGAGTTTAGACACCCCAGAAGCGGAACCAGTCCTATTCTCCAAAGAGGTGGGGGCTGCCAGGGGAGAAACTGTCTTCAGAAGCCAAGGCCTGGTCTAATTTCCTGCCCTTGACAAACAGAACCACCACAGAAGAATCTGGAACGCGAGACAGGAACAAAAATCCTTGCAGAAACAGTTGAGGAGGAACAGGAAAAATAAAGGTGCCCCACCGCTTTTCCCCCATTCTCTGAGCAGCAGTGCCAGGGCCTGCTTCCTTCCCAGATTCCCAGACACCACTGAGTCCCCCTCTCCTGGCCCCATCTCCCCTCCTCTTCCTTCCCCAAGTCCAGCCACGTGCAAAAGAAGACCTCTGCCCAGGTTGGCCAGAGGAGAATGAGATATTTTCTCCTTGGCTCTGCATTTTCATTCAGCCTCAGAAAGCTCAGGCCGGGCAAGAAGCCCACAAGTGTGTCATGCTGCGCCTCGGTGCTCACCTCCCCAGAGCTGGCAGCTCCCTCTTCACTGGATTCCTCCTCCTCGCACCAGCGTTCTCACTGGCTCGGGTGCCAGACCCTGGGCTCTGGAAGCGCTGACTGAGCTGCCTGCACAGCCCTTGGGAAAGCGTGGCCAAAAGCAGAGCATTACCAATGCACAGCTTTGCTCATCAAGGCATGCCAGGCTGGGGCTCCAGAGGGGAGAGGGTGGCTGGAGGGACAGGGGAGAGGTTGTGTCAGTCGGGCGGCGCTCAGTCATTGCACTAATGGTGGAAAGAGATACTGGGTAACCAGAATGATGGGTAACTGATAGTCCAGAATAATGGACATTGTTTGTTAGCAGACAGCATGATTTTTCACAGCAGAGTTGCAAAGAATCTATTTGTTCAAAGATGAATTTGCATTTCCTGGACACAAAGACTAGGAAGGACAGAAAACAGCCACATGAAAAGAGGAAGCCAGTTCAGGATTTAAAATTGGCCATATAATACACATACAGAAATAACTGAGAATTGGCTATATGGGGAAGACACACAGGAAGTTAGACCTGAGAGGGACCTAAGACATCATCCAGCACCCCATTTTACAGATGAGAAAATTAAGGTCCCAGGAAATGAACTGGCTGCCTCACATCACACAGCCATTTGGCAGAAGAGCCAGAACTGGAGCTGGATTGTCTAAGCAGAGCACAATTCACTTGGCCACATTGGTCTAAGGTTTCAAGGTCCACCTTGAAAAGAACCATCATCCTAAACCCCTGATACTGACCAGTGTGTCGCCAGGACCCTGCAGGTCTCCCGGCAGTGGCTGCTTCTGTCATCACCGAGTTCCCTACACACAAGTCACTCTCATGTGCTACTGACGGCCCTAGGCCAAGCACCAGAAGGATTCATAAATCACTGCCCAATTGTTTGAAATCACAGCATGGTCTTTGATAGCAGCACCTTCTATGATTCAAATCAGGAGCTGCTATCAATTACATCAAGTTCAAGTACAATAATATTCTTGGTATTTGGGTGGCCCTTTTGATTTTTTCCAAAACTCTTTGACATCTTGTACCTACACAATGTTTACCAAACCCTGTGGGTTAAAGGTAGAGGAGGGATTGAGATGCCTGTTTCATAGACTTCCCTGATGAACTTACGCATAAGTGAACAGCTGGCAAATGGGGCTGAGAGACTAGTACAGGCCTCCTGACTCCCAGACCCGAGCTCTTTCCAGAGCAAGCTAGGAGCAGGAGTGAGAAGCTAAAATTTACAAGAAGGTTGAAGGGCAAGAGCCATAAGGACATTGTTAGCCCGTAGGCAAAGAGAAGATGCAGGGGTCTGGGGCAAACTATTGAGCATCATATCTCCTTCGCTTTGTTTTGTTTGTTTTTTTATTAAAGCATAACTTGTACACAGTAAGTGAACAAATCTTAAGAGCTGGGTAAATTTTTGCGTATGTATATACTGATGTAGCCACCATCCAGACCAAGATTTAGAACATTGACAGCTACCCAGAAGGTTCCCACATCCCCCTTCCAATCAAGAATAACCTTTATCTGACCTCTACCCTATACAATAGGTTTTGCTTTTTCTTGAACTTCACATAAATGAGAGAATATAATACGTATTCTTTTACATCTTGCTTCTTTTGCACAATGTTCTGTTTGTAAGATTCCTCTATGCTATTAGTATGCCAATAGTGTGCTCTTTCTCATTGCTGTATAACATTCCGTTGCACCAATATATAACAACATATTTATCCCTTCCACTGGTGGTAGAAACATTTTGGTTGTTTCCATTTGGGGGCTGTTATGAATAAAGCTAATATGAACATTCTTATACATATTTTGATGAAGATAAACCCTCATATCTGTTGGTTATATCCAGGTGCAGAATTGTAGGGTCACAGGGGTACATATAATAGATACCACCAAAGTTTTTTCAAAGTAATTGCACCAGTATACACTCCTACCAGCAAGGAGAGTTCCAGGAACTCCACATCCTCACCAACACTTGGTATTATTGATAAAGACTCCTTTTTGAAGGTATCACTGGGAAACAAGGTCCTCAGGTAGGTTTCCAGATAATTAAGTTTAGTCTCTAAGCAGCTTTTTTTTTTTAATTCTAACAATTTTACTTCTTGAACAGAGCGAACCACCTAACCCTTGCAGACCATATTGAGATGTGCGAGAGATGTCTTCTCCTATATTAAATATCTAAGAATTTCACTGTCTCCTCCTTAATGCGCAGACATCACTAAAGTATCAGCAGGCCATAGCACCTCCCTCTAATCACTGTTCCAGGAAATATTGAAGATGGCCCAATCAGGAACTTTAGTTTACACACAATCATAAGTCAATAAGTTCTGATCTCCACTGGGCATGGGCTTCTTTGCTACTGTAAGGCTATTTCTATGTCCTGAATGGTGAAGTTTGCTTCATAAATAGATAAGTGAGTTCTTACTCATTTCATTTGTTGTCATGTGGCTTGGCAAATGTTATCCCATTATCAAACAATCAACACACATTTATAAAGCACATATTTTATGCTACTGAGCTAGACATTCTGGAAGTCACAAAGAAAATCAACAATGCTTCCCTTGAGGGGGCAGGGCCCTCTGGTAAATCACGTGGAATGTTGTCATCTGCCTTCCTCTTCTCTCTTTACCCACCCAACTTCTTCCATAGATGAAATGAGGTTAAAACAAACATCAGCGATGGCCTTGGCCTTAGAGCGGAAAGCAAGCCTTCAGGGAATGAAAATGGAAGAGAGGAGAACAGCCCTGACCATAGGGCCACGATGACAGAGTGAACGGATGATAGGAGATGATTACAATCTCTAGTCTTCTCTTAGGACAAGGTCAAGCTCTGCCTTATCCCTTCCTCCCCTGACCTCCACCCACCACTACCTCCTTTCCCCCCAGCTACTCTCTCATGGTGCCATTGCGCAAGTTATTAAAGCAAAGTGTGCTGCCCATCCCACATCTCACCACCAGTGACCAAGACAAGATGTATTCCCTGGCCTTATAGAACATAACAACCTTAAAGAACATACCTATGGTGATCACCAGATACAGGCTTGAGTCTAAGGATGAGTTGTTGTGGACTGGCATGTGCAGGCCTTGAGCTGGTCCCTAAAGAAGGGAAGACTTAAGGCAGAGCAGTAGAGCAGTGATGAAGAACGCTCTGCCCTCTGGTAGAGCAAAAGGACAAGAGTAGGAAGAAACAATGGCCCCTTAGAGCCTGTGAATAGACAGGACAAGCTTTCCACATCACTATGATGCTGGGACACAATTTGGCTGCTGCTCCAGGTATGGCCTGACTCCTTCACTCAAACAAAAGCTGCCTGAGCACAGTGACGGAGAATTTAAGGACCTTCTTAGGAACACCCTCACATGAGCAGGCTGGATGAGGCTGCGCACTGTTTAGCTCATCAGCATTCTACAGCCCTCAATTTCTCAATTCATAGTTTCTGGCTTGGCCCTCTAGATGTCAAATGCAAATGACTGAGAACAACTCCAAGGCTTTTCTGGATGGGAAAGTCGCTTCTGTCCCTGTACAGAGGTGTAACCAAGTTGACAGGACAGTTAGCACGGGGGTACAGGGGAGCAGACAGGGAACAGGCACAGGAGGGTCACACCCATGAGGTAACTCTAGACCCCAGAACCCTTCAGGGCCAGTTGAAGAGGGTGGAGATAGCATCTGAGTAGGGGCATGTGGGAACACCTGGGCACCATACCAGAGCCACCCGCATGAAGACACAGTTCTTGAACCACTTCTTCTCCAGATATCTTTTTGGGGCCTAAATCAAGGTTTTTCAGGAATCTGTAGCCTTATTCTATCCTGAGGGACCATCTACTTCTTGTTGCTTGGTTTAAATTTTCATTAGGTTTTCCAGCTTCCGTGTACTGTCAGCTCCGAGGGAACACCTCCCCTCTGCATGGGGCAGAAGTAAAACTACCACTTTTGAATGGCCAATCAGTAAAGCGGGATTGGACTGAGACTTCCATTCTCAGCCCAAAAGTTGATTTCACCTCAGGCTTCTGTCCTCATCCGTGTTTGTTATCTAAATAATCTCTGTAGGAAACACATCTTTTTCAGGGACAAACATCTTTTAATGTACAAAAAGTAACTAGCAGAGAGAGGGGTGAGGAACAGCCATCAGTTAAACAAACATACCATTGGTTGAAAGCATCTTGTCTCAACATTCCAGTCTCTGTTCACTAACCAATCTTATTCCATTGATAAGTTTGACTACAGGTGTAATGAACAACTTGAGAAATGTCAGAGCAAGACACATCAGTAAGAGCTTCTTGAGGGCAGGGAGTTGGCCTTACTCATTGCTGTCTTCCAACACTTACTACAGACCTGCCACCCACAAAAATACTTAATAAATATTAATTGAGGAGTACACAAATGAAGGAAATAATTGAGTAATTTAAAACATATTATATACATCAAAGGCATAAATTCTAAGGGACACAAAATTGTGGAGAGGTTTAGCCTATAAAATTGTGGAATATGAGTAATAAAGTAAATGAAGCATAAGAAAAAGAAAACAAAACTACAGAGACACAAGAATCAACCAAAAAGTATAAAGCATTGCCAAATAGACTGTGTGGTGGTAATAACTGCTATCCTCAATTATCTGAAGGACTTCAAGTAAAAATGAAATTATATAGCTCCGTATTACTCTAGAGGGCTGAACTAAGATCAACGTGCCTAAATTAGACAGTCAGATTTCAATCACATAAAACAGTTTACTAACAATTAGATCTGTCCAACAAGAAAATGAGTTATCTGTGGAGTCGTGAGCACCTTGTCACTGAAGATATGGATCATCACCATTCAGAGACCATCCAGAGGCAATTTCTGCCTCAGGTGGAAGTTAGACTCAATGGACTCTAAGAGCTTATCCATAACCAAGATTCTTCTCATCTAGAACTCTGTGGTCAATAATGGATAGAGTCAAGCAAAGCAGACTTGCTGGAAGAGGAGAGTTTGGAGTCAGACTGGGAAGGAGGTGACGTGGAATGGCAAGTTAGTCTAGTTACTACAAGGAGTAATGGAGCATAGGACCCAGAAACCTCACTAAGTGGGGGAAGGATTAGAAAAATCACCCTGTATAATTGTGTCAGGGACACTTTAGGGTCCATATGTATTATTCTCAGAACCATCTTTTTAGAGTAAATTGAGACCTTTCTAAATTGGCAGATAATCCTAACCTGGATCAAATTGAAATGGGAAAATCTAGTCAGATATTTTAATGAGTTGATACAATAGAGAGAGGCGATAGAGTTGGAAATTAAAGGAAGCCAACAACAGGCAAGTCTAGTCCACAATTCTGTAACCAATTTGAAACTTGTGAACGGCTCTCTCTGAGCTACCGCCATAAAAGCACCCATCCTGGCAGCCTTGGATTCTTGTCATTATCGAAACAGGGGTCATTATTTTATGAATCCTGTATTATAGCTGAGCCAGACGGACAACAGTACCTCCTTTCATTTTGCTTGGATAAGGGCCAAATACAAGTCACTTTACTATGACTTAAAAAGTATTGTGTCCATCTGTTCACAATCAATGGGAATAATTGAGGGGTGGAATGTGCCAGGCACTCTTCGACAGTCCTGCGGAAGTGGGTCACGGGCTTTCTTGGCTATTTGCCAGGTGACAACACTTCCTTCATCTGTGAACATACGGACTTGATGAAACTGTCACTTGGAGAGCACAGTACAGCAGGCCTTGGGCCATTGCATTTCCACAAGAAAATTTACCTAAATTATAGCAAGACAATAGCCTTTACATTGTGTGTTACATCGTGAGAAATTCTTGCAAGCATGTGACTTTGTGTTCTCTCTCTTAGGAGAATCTGGCTTTGTGCCCTAGAATCAGAAAGGGCAAGTTGTGATCGCATGTCATCCCTGTCCACCATCTTGAGTTTAAAACAGGGAGGTAAATCACCTCAAAGGAGAGGAGCGGCCAGTGATGTCCTGACAACCTCCGTTATCCACCTCCCCTAAGATGGAGCAGTGCCGGGGAGCAGGGAAGGGTTCTCAAATAGTTGTTCAGACTTTTGAAACAGTTCAACGGTTGAAGGAGAGAAACTTCACCAACAGTGGCTGAGAAAACGGTGTGGGTAATATTGGATTATTTTTAAACATAATTTTGAGTAAAAAGTAAAGAGACCTTCCTAAAAAATCCTTCTGATGTCTGTCTTTTCACGTTCGGAAACTTTCACTCATGACTTATTTAAGAGAGAAAGAGATTGGCAAAGGTAAGGAAGTCTCTCCTTAGCCAGGAATTCCCCAAACCATGGTCCTCTTTTATTCAATATTTCTACAGTGAACATCAAGGTAAACTATTAAGGTAGAAGAGATGTCCCTAAAGGGCACCCTAGAGTGGGAAGGGAGTGTTAGTAGGTGAGCTGTTGAGTTTTGGGTAGTCATCTCCTTTTCCTCTACACCTGCCTTACAGAGTCAGGACTCAAACCAAGATGAGCCCCTAACTCATCGAGCCACCACTACTCAAAGTGGAAACACCTGATCAGTACAGCCCAGCCCTAATCAACCAGAGGGGTTGATGGCCTAATTGTGGGTTATCCAGATTCTTGACATCACCTCACACTCTTCCTAATTGTTTCCTTGCTTACAGGGGAATCAAGGACAAGGGTGGAAGAAATTCATTCCAAGGTATTTTGCTGTTTGTGGGCAGTTGTTGAAAGCATTTCTAGGAAAAGGGGATTATGTTGTAAGTTAAAAAGAGGTGTTTGTGTTTCCTCTGATTTCAATTATTCAGACCCTCAGCGCCCTTGACTCCCCCCAGCCCCCCTTGCATGCCTAGGAATAATGAAGAGTGGGCCTGAATAAGGATGTCTGCCAACAGTGCCAGGAACACCACACGCAGCCCTCTGCCCACCACAATCAGGGCTTCCTCTCCTCTGCATGCCAGCTCAAGGTCACCTGCTCCTGGAACTCTTCCTTACTCACTGCACTGTCTCTACCCTTGTGCCTCCCTCTTCACAATATTACATCTTTGAGCCACGTCGTGTGTATTTGTCTGTTCTCATGATTAGGAACTGACAATGTGAAATAACAGAACAAAGCAAGAGACGGCCAATCCGAGGTCCTGGATTCAAGCCTTGGCTTCTCCTTGCTAGCTGGGCCACCTTAGGCAAATCTCTTCACCTGTTGAGCTTCCGTTTCCTCATCCTGAAAAGGCTGATGATAATCCTTGCCCTACCTATCTCAGAAGGCTGCTGTGGATTTCAAATGAGATAACCTATGTGAAAGCTTTTTGGAAATTGTAAAGCAGCCTGTTCCTGTTGGTGGTGGTTCAGAGACCATGTCTCTTCCTTATACTACAGTGTCTGAACTAGAGTTGTACCCCCTCTGCAGGCTCAGCACAGATTTGGTTTAAATGTCCCTGAATGCAACCCTTGTCGCTACAATGCTAACACAGACCCTCCCCCCAGCTTTACCATGTATGCTCAGAAGTCAAGCTTCCATGCACTTCATTAAGATGCCCACTGGGAAGGCACCTGCATCCTGGCCTCATGCACCTGCAGACATGAGACAGGACAGCAGATCCAGCCCTCAGAGCCTGCTGAAGAACACAACAGCAGCAGCAGAGTGGCTCTGAGCCTCCTCCAGCACCGCAGGCCACACTGGTACATCCAGCCCCACAGCCAGAAGGCAAATCATCCCCATGACACCCAGGAATTTTTTCTCCTTCTCTTTAGCACCACCACCTGCAGAACTTCTATCACAATCACTGCAGCCAAACTCACCATTTGGCAAGCTGACGGCCCAGAATCTTCTCACTGGGACTTGTTTTTGGAGCCATAACTAAAATCTCTGATTGCCCAACAGAAAGCACCCGGGAGACCAAAGGGAGAAGGATGCTACATGACATCTGAAGCCACTAATTGCCCATCTTCCCTGCAGCAGTGTGCTGACAGTGTCCTGTCTGCTTCCCCGAGTGTCTGCTAACAGGTCTGCCTGTGATTAGGAGCACTTACAGTGCTTCTAACTCACTCGGCCTCTTCAACAGCTGACACCTAGGAGCAGCTCCTTTGTTTTACAACAAAGCATATTCAATAATTAATAGCCTTACAGAGAATTTCATCCATGCCTCTTTCAACAGGGCTTCAAAGGCATCCTCGAACTATAAAAATGCTTCAAGTAGAAATAAATCACTATTTCTTGCACTTTATAATACAACCAGGTACCATGGGCCCCAGAGTCAACCCTTTCCTAATAGTCTGATAAAGGAGGTAAGAAATGGCTGAGTGCTCATTAGTGACTTGTGCAATATTTTATAAACATGAAAAAGAAATCAATATCAGAGTGCTGTGGAGGTGGCAGAGATTTCCTCTGAAAAATCTAAAGTGTCCTCCCAGTGTTACCCAAATTCTATCACGTTGTAAATACTTAACTCAAGCTGGACTTCTTCTATGAGGCTTTCTCTGATCACTCCAGTCTAGCAAAATTCAATCATTCATTTACTCATTTAACATTTATTTATTGAGCATCTACATGTACCAGGCACTGTGCTAGGTTCTGGGGGTAGAATATTATAAACAGTCAAAATCTCCATCTGGTGGCTCCATCCTTTGATCTACTAACAGAAGTAGTGTTTATACCCCTGCATCAAATACAATCTTTCACAGAGAGCATTTTCCTGGAACTCATATTACTCTCCACTTTACAATATAATTATAAACACATCTTTTTAAGCAGCTTGAGGGTAAAAGCATTTCTGATTTCTTTTGTGGTCTGCTAAGAAAAGGTGCTGAGTAAATATATGTTGCATGAATACTCAGATAATTATGTGAAATACATATATATGTTTAATTTTCCTATCTAGCTTATAACTTTCTTCAAAGATAAGAATTTCCCTGTTAACATTTCTGTATCTTCTAGAGCATCCAACCCAGTGCTGAGTACGTGGCTCATTCTCAGTATATACTTAGGTGAATTCAGTAATTCTGCTAGCAATGGGGGTTCCTCTTCCATGCCAATCCTTTCAATCATACCCTAGATTTAGAAAACGGGAAGCCTAAGGCCAAGGAAAACAATATAATCAGCCCTAAGTGACCTACAATCCCTCAACACGCTGGTTAAACTTTCTCCAGGACCAGAGCACTGTGTTTGTGAGGGAGGAATAAAGTCATCTTTCATCCATGAGGACAGGCATAAGCCACCCGTGCATTGCAAGAAGAAAACCAGAATCAAATTGGAGCAGCAAGCCTGACTTTGGACAGCGAGACCACCCATGGAAACATCCATCATGTGACCCACACAGGATCTGCCTAACAAAATACCACAAACCCAGGAGTCAGGGCCACCTACTCTGTCAGGGGTATAGCTGCAGCCAAAACCAGTCCAGAGAGGCCATAGACCCTGCATGTGTACCCATACTTGCTGTCTTTTGGTTTGGGCTCTTGAAATCCATCTTCTAGAATAGCCAGCTCTGCTCTGCTAACTCTTAGAAAATGCCACAGCTAAAGAAGTCAGTGTCTGGAGCTGACCTCTCTGGGGAGATGGACCAATATGCTTCACTACCCTAGGTGAGATAAGGTGAACTGATGATGCTCTCCCAATCCCCACAGGCATCTGCGATTCCTACCACCTATAACACCGATGAGCACATCATTAGCATTGGCAGAGCACACCCAGCTGGCAGTCTGGGAATGGCATAAGATGTCTGTGTCACCTACAAGGTCAAATTAATGCGAATCAGAGAGTTCTAAGTTCTAGACATCCTCATAGGAATCTTAGGATTTACCATCTGAAAATTCAAGGCACTTACCCTGAAGCCCATCCTCCCTATTTCCCAAAGTAGATAGTATTCCAGGACCTTCAAAATCAACATTAAATGATGAAAAATTAAGTTCCCTTTTCTATCGCAGACACAATGCTAGACTCTGCTTCAGCCTTACCAGATCTGAGCAGTCTGATCCCTGCTCTTGTTGTGTCAGCCTGGAAGTATTCCTGCCTCTCTGCCTCCTTCTCCACCCTCAAGATCTGGGATGGGTCCTGAAGAAGTTGCTCTTGGAAGCCAGCAATGGCATTTAGTCATGCAAAGCAGTGAGCTGACTTCATTTTCCTCAATAAATATTTCACTGAGATTCAGAGAAATAAGGGAAAACTTATTCGTGAGATTTATGTTTGTCTTAATGATTCACAGCATAATTTGTTCCAATTAAATATTTATTTTAATATCTTCTTGGGTCTGAAAACTTCTGCCCATTCATCAGTGAGTCTTTGTATCATCAGTCCCCTCACAGATGTGAAGACGCTGGGAACAGCCTCATTCTTCTCCAAAGTGAGAGTTTTTCCTTGCCAGCTCTGTCTCAATGGCCTGTGCCATGCTTGTACTGTCTCTGACATCTCCCAGGGCCCTGCTCCTTCTCACCTCACATCTCTCCACCCTATACACGTGCTTGAAGCTTACTCTGCTCTGATACCTCTCCCAGACCCAAAATCTCAAGAAATCCTCTATAGAACAAGGGGTTGAGGTTGGGGGGAGGCACCAGGCATTGTGGTATGATGAAAAGGAGACTGGAATTGCAATAAAGAGCTCTGAGTTCAAGTCCCAATGTCACTACTTCTGGCTGTTTCGCACTCGTATAATGGGGAAATATATATAGTTGGAAGAATCAAATGAGATGATGGAGGTGCTTTATAAACTGTAAAGAATTATAGCTACCTCTCACTATTGTGAAAATTAAATAAGGAGATAGATTTCTAGTGTTTAGGACAAACCTGGTATATAATAAATGCTCAAATAACACACAGTTATTATAAAAATATGAGAAATGAAATTTGTTTACTTTTATTGGAGCTCAATGACTATTTAGGCCTCACTGCCTAGCTTGTTGACATGTTGCCTAAGTGAACATTTCCATCACTCCCACATATAGATGTACAGAACTCTTAGTAATATCCAGGACCTATGTCAGGGCCAGAGAGTTTCCGTGTACATATGTGTGTGTTGCTCTTTTATTTTTTTTATTTTTTTTTTTTAAAGATTTTATTTATTCAGTTTTTCCCCCCAAAGCCCCAGTAGATAGTTGTATGTCATAGGTTCACATCCTTCTAGTTGCTGTACGTGGGACTCGGCCTCACGTTGGACGGAGAAGTGGTGCCTCGGGGCGCGCCCGGGATCCGAACCCGGGCCGCCAGCATCAGAGCGCGCGCACTTAACCGCTAAGCCACGGAGCCGGCCCTGCTCTTTTAAACTGTTCATGTTTTCACACATCTTCGCAGTCTCCCCAAGAAACTCTCCTGCAGAGATGGTGTAATCCTCGCTCAGTTGCTAGAGCTTCCCCAGATCCTAAGAAAGGCATTCCTTGTTTCCTTCACAGGGAGTAGTCTAAGCCACTCCCACCCCCTCGGCCCCAAAAACAGACCCATCAAGTGGCAGCCAGAGCCATCTGCCATCTGTGGTCCCTCTGTCCTGACCTTACCTGAGAGCCCACCACTCAGCCTCCCTGAAATCTGGCTCCTGGTACAGATGGAAGTACCTCCTGCGTCCCCAAAGAATGTGTCCTGGCCCCAGAAAGTGTAGCCATCCCCCTCAGGGAAGGCACTCTCCTCTGCCTCCCTCCATGCACACCCTCAGGAGGCTTCCTGGATGATACCTGATAGGAGACAGGACTGGCCTCGTGGAAGAGAACCAGTAGATTCCCAAGGCAGCTTGAAACCCAAAGGGATTTTACCTTTTGCATTACTTAAATGTCATTTCTAAAATTTTTAAATTCTTGGCACTATGAGAAAGATTTACTACGCCAAAGCAAAAAAGGCTTCCAAAAGGTAATTATAAAGGTTTACAAGTTAATAATGGCTTTGTACCTTGTACTACCAAACCTATTCCATTATCTGAGAAACTAAAAATTGATGTTCAGCAATTTGGTGAATGCCCCAATCCACAGCTTCTGAAAGAACAATCTTCTGTGACACCACACCATGTTAAGTACTTCTCTCCTCCAGGAAGCCATAGCAGAATATCTCCCACCACATCTGAGTCATTCCATTCAATCTAGACACCACCCACCCCACTCCACACACACATACACACACACACTGCCTTAATGTTCCTCCACTTCTTCCGGAGCCAAGGAATCTTAAATTAACACCAGGGTGCATTATTTTCACACTCATAAAAGGATTAGCTGAGTGATATTACCCCAAAAGAATGAATGAACCCTTCTGGGCACCAAGGCACTGCCAGGGTCAGAGAGGTTCCAGGCAGGGAGCACTTTCCTAGCACCTTTCAAATCACACCAATTCTGTCTTCCCCAGACATGATTCTTAATAAATGTTTCAGTTATTTAAATATCAAATAACTTGCTGATACTTTCCCCCCCACATGCTCAAGGAAAAAAACACCACTGTTTTTCTTTTCCATAAAAGAAATTCCCAGTATAGACCCCCAGCTAAGGGCAGCAGGTCAGCAAAATACACTCGTCCACGCACCAGCCAGTCCCCCCTCCTCTCCTTCTGAGCTGTTGCAGATCAGAATGAAGCCAATAATGTCTGAAATCTGATCTTCCATCTGCCACTTGATCTTCCATCTGTTACTTCCCCAATTGGGCAAGGGGCTAGGGGCTGGGAGATAGATGAAGAGAGGTCTCCAGGGGTCTCCTTGGCAATGAGCAGATGTTAACTTGGACACCAAACAGGATAGAGGTAATTCCACTTTAAAGCAAGAAGAGGCCTAAGGTCATAGCTAAATACACTTTGGTGGCCAGAGGAGACCCCCAAGATGTCACTGAATGGTCGGACATCTGACTCTTCCTCCAGGTGTCTAGGGTATAGGTATTCTCATCACAGTTTCCAGAACTGAGGAAAGAACATGAGGTTTAGAATAAGAAAACCTAAGTCAGAATCCTGACTCCCCATTACACAAGCTGAATGACTTGGGCAAGTCACATAACTTCTTTGAGCCTCAGTTTCCTCATCGGCAAAATAGAGACAATACTATTGTAAGCTTTAAGATAAGCACCTAGGACAGTTCCTGGCACATAGGAAGTACTTAATCAATGTTCAAAAACACTAAATTACAACACAACCATTATCAACAGGCCATATTCTCCGGGTTCTTTTTACAGTAGAAGGACTAGATTTTTGTTATCTGTCTATACTATTTCTGCTGGCCCTTGCATGACTAATAAAAAGCTACTGAGAGACTACCAGCTGGAACAGACGATGTAGCTCCTAACCTTGACCAGAGAGAAGTTAGCTGTCCAACAGAAGGATGAGAGCTGAGCCACAGCCTGCCCCTCACGAATACAGTGTCCAGGCCAACTAAGCTAAGAGGACCATAAGGATATTTTAAAACATCACTGTCATTGGAAGATAAATCTGCACCATACCCTTCATTTGGATACAGAAGTTTTAAGCCACCAAATTTGTAGACCATGTCCTGGTAAATAGATATCTTTAAAAATGCATCCCCATCTTTGTTGACGATCCTCTCTTCACTGAGAAATGTTCCTGGAACCAGGGTCTGTTTCTGGAAACCAATTTAAATTTATGAAGCTGCTTGTATTTATGATAAAATGAGTAAATCTGGCTGAAGCAAAGATCTATATTCCCAAGATAACAGACCATTCATTTATTAGTTCCTGCTCCTAGCTAACACCCAAACCACAGGCTGCTCCTGGCTCAACTGTCCCTGCAGGAACCCTGGGTCATTCAGAAGCACCGGGAAGGAGCAGAAAAGGCAGGGGAAACAAACAGCATTAAATCAAGGGACACACCCTCTACAGCCAAGGTCAACACCCAGGAGGGGCAGCAGGGCTTGGACAGTGGCGGAAGGACTCCACCCACACAGTTCTTTGAACAGAAGCTCCCTTCCAACTGGAGGCATAGAGCTGCTAATCTGATGCACACCCAAAACAGAGATGTGGGTAAAAATAAAATTACAACTGCTCCCGTGAGAAAGCCAGGAAGAGAACATATTGAAACAATCATGGCCTGAAGCCCTGCCTAACACCAATGTTACTAAGTGACCTCTGCCAGGGACTGGAAAGGATTGATCAAGTTGCTTTCCTTGCTCAAAATCTCCCAATAGCTGTCCATAAACTACTAAATAAATTCCTAAATCTCTAACGTGGAACACAAAGCCCAGTCAGCCAGCCTTTCCAGCTTTCTCTCTCACTATCCCAAATCCCCTGCACACACTCGCAACAAGCATATACACACGACCTCCACATGAAGACTATTTCTCAAACTCTCCAAACCTTCCCACCCTGCACCCTTCCTCTATTGCCCTCCTCCATCTCCACAAGAGCAGCTTCTCCCCATCCATCAAGGCCTTTCAAGGCCAAGTCCACAGCTGGAATTCTTCTCTTCCTCTTCTCTGCTCCCATTCTTTAGTTGGCACTTTCCAACCAAGTAATCCTTTCCCTTCACTGTAATTTCCATGAAGACAAAGACTCTGCCTGTCTTATTCACTCTCATGAAAGTACCTTTGCAGAGTAGGTGTTCAGTAAATATTTGTCAATTTAAGGAGTACCTCAGTGCCAAGATGGTTCTTCTGTAGCTTGAGTTTTCTAGTCCTCACCAGACAAGAAGTCCCCATTAACAGAGGCAATGCACAGATCATAGGTTTTGGCCTGATTTCCTTTCCCATGTGGCGTCTCAGCCCCTGAAAAGTCTCATCCCATTATGTCCAAGAGCCCCACTCACAACTCCCTCGTTGCTCCCCTGTGCTCACCAAGCATTCCATCGCCCACAACCGCTGTACTCTTCCTCTCCTGCTCAGGCTGCTCACCGCTGCTGGAGGACGCATAAGTGTCCTCTATGAGGACACCAGCATCTGACCAGAGCGCTGGCTCCAGAGCTCTCAAATCCCCAATAGTCCAAGAGCCAAATGGCCTGAGTTGCCTGGGGTTCTCATTACCCCTGGATCAAGGCCTGGTGGAAGCTAAGTCCCTCTTCCCCACTCTGTGTGCACAAAATGAGCATCATCCCTCCCTATATGTCACACGGAACCCTCATGAGAACAGCTCCTTCAACTTCTGCACAGCGCTCCTCTCCTCAGGGCTCAGACGTGACCCCACTAGGTTGGCTGGAGATGAACATCTGGGAAAGAGAGTGCGTGGAGACGAACATCTGGGAAAGAGAGTACGTAGTCTCTCCAAAATCCACTTTCCCCTTCCTCCTACTCAAACCCATCATACAAACAGGGACCAATGGGCTGCTTGCCTCTCTAATGGCTAGGACATGTCCAAATGTCTACAGTGGCCACAGTATAGACTGAAGCTACCCTTCTTTGCCTCTGACGTAACCTCTGCTGCTTCAGGCCTCATGCCTCATCCCTCTGTTTGAGGTACAGAAGGAGAAGAGCTGACTACAACCACCTTTCCTATTTAAAGAGGGCAACACTTTCTCTGCCTTCCTCCTTCTTTTAATGCTTCCACCCAAGGCCCACTCTATCCTTCCAGCACCTCCCAGGACTCGGCTCCCTCAGCCCCTCCCTCTCTGCATTGAGACAGACATTCACCCTTGGATCCTTCTCTCGCAGTGGTCGATGAGAATGGATTTTAGCAGATACAGCCCAGGGCCTTAAGATTTATCAATGCTGAAGCCTTCTAATGCCTGCCAATTAGTGTGTCCATTATTCTGGGCTGGGTCATCCAAGCCCTTAATCTACTTAATGGAGAAGGAAATCCAGCGAGGCAGGAAGCACCTTGAGCTGGTGGGCTGAGCCTGCAGAGGAACTGCCCCTTCAGAGGCAGCCCAGCTCAGCCACCTGGCAAGTAGCCTCAAGGGGAGGAGGCAGGGCCTTAAAAGGAGATACTGATGGATGACTCCACTCCTGCAGAAAACACATCCCAGTCACAACAAAGTGCACAGGGCAGCCTGAGCCTGAAGTTTTCCCCCAGGGCCTCAGACGAACTTCAAGGCAAGTGGAGGTTGCTCTTTGACTCTCTCCCCAACACTGCCCTCTCTCAAAGCCCCAGGATTCAGCATTCCAGGCACATTCTGCCTCCCCCACCCCACCCAAACTTGCTCTCCTAAGCTTCTGGGCCTCAGCTCCCCTCTTGACCATTCTGCCATCATCTTCTTATCCAAAAGTTAGATTTTAAGCAACATAGGTTAAGAATGAATAGCTAACATTTATTGAGCTTTTAACACGTGTAACATCACTTAATCCATACAACAACCCTGTGAGATAAATATTGATATCATCAGCATCTTATAAATGAGGAAACTGAGGCCTAAATAGGCTAAGTGACGTGCCCAATATTACGCAGTTGTGAGTGGTGGATTGTGAGCTAAACCAGGCCATCTTGATTTCAAAGCCTCATCACACTTAATTAACCACTCAGCACACTGCCTAAAAAGCAAGTCAATCAGCAAAAATCTGGCCACTGGACTTGATACTTCCAAATTTTATTAAGTTTTAGGTTTTTCTTTGGTTTTTCAAGGAGCCTGCTCGTGCAAACCAATAGCTTTAACTGGTGGAGCTTCAGGATGAAACAGCATGGAGGTGATAAAAGGGGATAGACTGACATGTAGGTGTACTTTCAACTCACTTTCACCCTACTTGAAACCCCTAAAACCCAGCTGTACTCAGCTGCCCATGACCAAAAAATCATCCCATGCACACTTTCAACCAGCTTGACAGACCTTCTTTGGGCATCTTCTTTGAGGGACTTCCAAGAGCCAGTGACCTGTGGCAAGTGATGGACTAATAAGTAGAATTTCCAAGATGGGGTCAAGCCATAGACATGGAATATAGAAAAGAAAGGGAGGGGAAATGGATCCTGAACCTGTGGAAGGCACTGGTTCAGGATTGAACCTCCTCTCCTCACACAGATACTATGAAAGGGCCAGTCGGGGGCAGGAAGGATAAATTTTCTTCCTGCTGGGGCCTCCTGTCCCAAAGAGAGGATGTTGAGTCACTCTGGTTTCTCAAAGGCAGGGAGCAAGCCAGCCCTCAGGAAAGTCTCTCTTTCACAGACCTCACCTCTGTGTGCTCCAACCCTGCTCCTTTGTGCCAAGGGCAGGTATATTAGAGCTTCCAGCCCGCTGGGGAAGAAATGCCCTGATGTCTGATGTTCCTGAGGTCTATGAGGAGTCTTAAACCTTCATATGCTTCTTCTTCTGCAGGCTGCAGTCCACTTCTGCCAGGAACACTTGGAAGGACCCAGCTCACCCAGTGGAGCCACATGACTCCATCAGATGCATTAGTTTTTATGCAATATGCATTTATAGAAGTCATTTGTAGTGCGATTAAATTTTTGAATAAATTTCCAAGACTATTCTTTCTACTATAGAATTTTGTTTTATTTTATTTTATTTATTTATTTTTGTGAGGAAGATCAGCCCTGTGCTAACATCTGCCAATCCTTTTTTTTTTGGGGGGGGGGGGAAGACTGGCCCTGGGCTAACCTCCGTGCCCACCTTCCTCCACTTTATATGGGGTGCCGCCACAGCATGGCTTGCCAAGCAGTGCGTCGGTGCACACCTGGGATCTGAACCAGCGAACCCCGGGGTGCCACACCAGAGCGCAGGCACTTAACCACTTGTGCCACTGGGCCGACCCCTAGAATTTTATTTTTGATTAAATAAATTTATTACATTTTTGATCAGAGGCTATCTCAAATTTTTATAGTTTTTAAGTTACAAAGAGTGTTTTCAAGGAACATGCCTCCAATACTTCTGAATCCTTTCCATTAGGATTTGGCTCTACATCTTCCTGCACCACTCAGAGCATGTAGGTCCCCAAGTAGGGCAAGAAACATGCCTACACTTCCTAATCCTTAACTCTAGCTGAGGACAGAGTGAGATAGATACAGATGGTTGCCTACCCAGTAGCCATTTACCCCCTTATTCCTTGCTAATAGAACCTAGATTTTGTCCAGGAATCAAGCATCCATGTGCTTCAGGGGAAGCAGAGACCCTTCCAGCCCCACAGGGTAAATGTTTATTATGTTGCACCAATCATAGAAATTGCATCCCTTTTCTGGTGACTTGTTTAGGAATTGGTGGTGAAATTATATTTTTTAGACATGAGGAAAATCTCCCAAAAGACATCTGGGAAAGGTTTTCTTGCTCTTTAAAGGAACTACGTGAATACATGCATGAAGAAACAGGCCGTTTCAGTGGTTGTCAGCTCTCCATGTGACACAGGGAGCTGTGGTCCCCATCTCAGGGCTATAATGAATGGAAGGATGCAAAGAATTGGAATCCTGGGATCTTCATTTCTTGTAATGGCAGGCTGGGCAATTAGAACCCACCCTCCTACTAAGGACAACTGTAGTTTTTGGGATTTTTGTTTTTTGAATCTTCTTTAAAGCATTAAAGAGCTAAGAAGATAAGAAAGAATTATTAGGCCAAAACCTAGGGGAAGGTGAGAATCCAAAGAGGTTGGCCCAAAACACAAAGCAGCTTTTGCCTTGAGAGCATTTGCCAATCTGCAAGAAATAGTGGCAAAACTGAGCTGTGCTTTTGGCAGCCAGGAGAGGAAAGGGGAGCAAAAATCAAAGTTCAGGGCCTGCCCAAGGAAGGGACTCTGATAAATAACACTCCTCCTTAAACTGGGCTTTCTTCCAGAGGGTGGGCTTCACCCTCAAGGTAAAGGTAATTTAGAAACAAACTAGCTCTCATGGAAACTTGAAACACAGCTGTCTATAATCTGGGTCCAAGGAATCTCAAGCATTCAACTTGGGTTGAGGTGGAACTGGACTGGTAGTATCCCTAGGGGTCTGGCAAAAGAAAATGATCACTGCAAGAAAGTTACCACTCTAGGCTTCAAATTCTCATACAGTCTTTTTCAAAAATAATGACCAGGACATAATCAAAGATATCACAATGAAAAAAGACACCATGAGCCAGAACCATCAGAACAGCAGACTACAAAAACAGACCCACAAAGACTTCAGCTATTGGAATTAACAAAGACTATAAAGCAAATATGCTTACTATGTTCGAAGAAATAAAAGACAAGCTTAAAAGTTTTTTAATTAAACTGAAAACTTTTAGGGGCCAGCCCGGTGGCGTAGCACTTAAGTGCACATGCTCCACTTCAGTGGCCCAAGGGTTTGCAGGTTCAGATCCCGGGCGCGCACCGATGCACCGCTTGTCAAGCCATGCTGTGGCGGCATCCCATATAAAGTAGAGGAAGATGGGCATGGATGTTAGACCAGGGTCAATCTTCCTTGGCAAAAAGAGGAGGATTGGCATTGGATGTTAGCTCAGGGGTGATCTTCCTCACAAAAAAAAAAAAAAGAAGAAGAAAACTCTTTTTAAAAAAGTGCTTTGAGAAAGAATTAAATACGGATTCTAGCACTGAAAAATACAATACTTAAAATTAAGAAGTCAATGAACAAATTTAATTGCAGATTAGACACAGCTGAATAGAGAATTGATAAACTGGAAGATAAATCAGAGGAAACTAGGATGCATCATGGAGAGACAAAATTATGAAAAATATAGAAGTAATGATAAATATTAAAAGATACAGTGAGAAATTTCAATTTCAAAATTGATTCAAATTCAAGAAATTTCTATTTCAATCAACTGGTATCCCAAAAAGAGAGAAGAGAAAGAACAGAGTTAATGGCTGAGAATTTTTCCAAAACTGATGAAATGCAACTATCTATAGATGTAAGAAATCAAATGAACCCAAGCAGACTAAATAAGAATCTGGTAATGATACTGCACCACTGATATAATGGCCCAACTTATGAACTTCTTGTTAAGAGAGGCAGAAGAAGCAAGAGGAGAGGAGGAGGAGAAATATTTATTGTTTAAGCCATGTTGAGTTTGGATTCAGTCATCTGCAGCCAAAAGCATCCTAAGTGATATTAATAGTGAGAATAAAGTATCCACCACTTACTGAATACCTACTATGTGGCATGCACGGTACATAGATTTCCATTTTGTGTCATTCTCCACAAAGCCTTATGAGGTGGTATACATCAGTCAATATAGGCTTGGTAGACTATGGATACAAACCACCCCCTACATCCAGTAGCTTCACAGAAAAGATGATTATTTCTTGCTCATACTACATGTTCCACTTGGTTCAGCAGAGGGCTACACTCAAAGTCACTCAGGGTCTCAGGCTGATGGAGGCTTTATCCCAACACAGCTTCTACAATCGATGAAACAGTGGGAGAATGAAGTAAACAGTATACTCGCCTTTAAAGCTTACACTTGGAAATGAAACACTTGACTCTGCTCACATTTCATTGTCCAAAGCAACTCACATGGCCAAAGGTGCAGGGAAGTGCAATCTTACCGTGTGCTTGGAAGGTGGAGAGCTAGAAATATTTAGTGAATGGCTCTTATGACTACCACAGATAGATATGACTCTAGTTTTTTAATCCTCTTTAAAGCATTAAAGAGCTAAGGAGATAACAAAGAATTACTAGGCCAAAATCTAGGAGATGGTGAGAATCCAAAGCAGTTGGCCCAAAACATATAGCAGCTTTTGCCTTGAGAGCATTTGCCAATCTGCAAGAAATGAGAAAGCTGAGACTCAGACAGGTATTTAATACTTGTTAGATGGATGAATCAAAGATGTACTAATTAATACATCTTCCTGAAGGTGGTATTATTTTTTATTGAGGTATAATTGACATATTATATTAGTTTCAGGTGTACAACATAAAGGACCGATATTTTTATATATTGCAAAATGATCACCACCATAAGTCTAGTTAACATCTGTCACCATACATCATTAGAAAAATTTTTTTCTTGTGATGAGAACTTTTAAGACTTATTCTCTTAGCAACATTCAAATACATAGCACAGTATTATTAACTATAGTCACCATGCTATACATTATATCCCCATGACTTATTTATTTTATAATTAGAAGTTTGTACCTTTTGACCCCCTTTACCCATTTCGCCCACCACCTACCCCCAGCCTCTGATAACCACCAGTCTGTTCTCTGTATCTATGAGCTTGGTTATGTATTTATTTATTTATTTATTTATTTAGATTCCACATACAAGTAAGATCATATAGTATTTGTCTTTTTCAGTCTGACTTCCTTCACTTAGCATAAGCCCTCAAGGCCCATCCATGTTGTCACAAATTGCAAGATTTCATTCTTTTTTATGGCTAAATAATATTCCATTATATATATAACATACCACATTTTCTTTATCCATTTATCCATTGATGGACACTTAGGCTGTTTCCATATCTTGGCTATTGCAGATAATGCTGCAATGAACATGAGAGTGCATATATCTTTTCAAGTTAGTGTTTTTGTTTTCTTCAAATAAATACCAGAAGTGAAATTGCTGGATCATATGGTAGTTCTATTTTTAATTTTTTAAGGAACCTCCATACTGTTTTTCATAGTGGCTGCACCAATTTACATTCCCATCGAACACAACTATTTGCCCCTTGGTAATGTGAGTAGTGAAAAGAGAAATGCAGCAGTTATACGATCTCTAAGGAGCCAAGAAGAGTGCCCAGCTGGGTCTCATTATGGTCTATCCCAGAATCACCACCCCCAGGGGTAGAGCACTGGACCACGGCAGCCAGGCAGCAAATACCCTAGTCCTTCCTTTGCTCCTTATGCTAACTGGAGCCTTCTCTACATGGATAAGACTGAAATTGACCAGAGAGTTCGTATACATGCACTAAGGGTTCCCACTAGCTTATATATTCCAGGTGTTCAAAATGTGGTTAAGAGGGGGAAAAAATAAGCCCACATAATCTGGTTGGCCATGCCAACTTTCTTAACTTTGATCTTTGCAGATTCAGAAAGCTTGTCAAGGCAAAGAAGATGCAAACTGAGAGAGCTCTCAACCCATCAAGTCCAAACCCAGGAGAAGGGGCCATCTTGTTCTCTTAGGCCCTCAAGATCTTCGTATGACATGGATTTTCCAGCCTGTAATGTGCAGAACATTCCCCACCTCCTCCCATACTTACTGATGACACATTACCTCCACCCTCCCAGAACCCCACATCTATTGGCAGGCTCCCTTGACTGCCCTTCCTGCTACACGTGTCCTGCCTCTGCCAGCCCTGTCCAGCCTCCTGCAGACACAGCAGCATCTGTCTGCAATTCTTTCCCTGTGGCAGGTAAGGAGTCAACATCAGGGTTCTTATTTATTTACGTGTTGCTTTATTCCTTCCCAGGGATGACGCAGCGGTTAAGGGCAAGGGGGAGGAGGAGGGAAGGCCCAGAAAAGAAGCTGTAGTGGGCCAGAGATTGGCAGAAGAAATGTCTCTATAATTTCAACTGCTTTCCAACCACACTCTCTCTAGCTGAGCACCCTGGGGTGAAAGGTCTGTGTATTACAGGGGATGGGAGTTTGTAACCTTAATTGTACCTCGAAGCATTTGGCTGTGTTTCTCCTGAAACTTCCAGTAGAAAAAAAAATGTGGTTTCCATTACAGTGTCACTGAGGGACTTGTACTGGGGTTGGAATCATTAAAATGAAAACACTGATGAGTAAGCCATGGCATTTTGTCTCCAAGACTTACGTCCTTCCTCCACCCCTAACCCTGTACTTTATTTTGAGACAGGCTTAAAATAGTCTATAAAATATGGAGCTCATTATCCCATCTAACAGGTTTCATTTGGCATAAATGTAGATTAAAAGCCCCATGCCAATTCTTCCTCCAAGGCCGAGTTTATAAGGAAGACACTCCTCTGCCTTTGCCCTGGGCCAGGTTCTGAGTACGATTCTGCAATAGACCGGGAGAGCCAGGAGGTGCCACTTCCAGCTCCACTCAGCTTATTTTTCATGATAATAACAAGGGAGGATGGAGAAAGAAATACAATCCTGCCTTTAGTGCTTCTTAGAAATTTTGCCTGGAGCCTTAAAAAGCCAAATACAAACTAGACTCTTCTCAAACCCATGAATTCTCCAGTCTTCCCATTCTTCCACATACAATGACTACATCAAGGCTGTGAGCATGTGAAAAGGTACAGAATTGAGTTGAAACCACAGGGGTATATAATAGAAAGAGGCCTTGACTTGGAGTTTTTTTGTCCTGGCTTCATATGTAGGCTTAGCCAATAACTAACTATATGACTTTAGGAAGTGAAAACATCTCTTTGGGCCTCAGTTTCCTCATCTCTTAAATGAGACATCTAACTCTGAAACTTTCTTCTTTGCCGGGGGTAAAATTATGGAGTCAAAGAGAATGAGAAATAAAAACTTCTTACTCACTGCTAATCTTGTTTGACCCAATACCATCTCTTGAACCAGAATATTCACTTTTTATCTGATCAAGCCCCAGCTTCTCTGATTACACTTTTCCTCTGAATCACTAGAGTGTTTGCACTGCACTTTCTCTCACCCTGAATGCCCTTTTCCCTTGCTCTATCCAAATCCTCAAAAATCTGAATACTCACAAGGACAGTGTGCTTAATACTAAGTACATGCTGATAGCTTGATTCATTAGTATTTAGTGCCTTCCATGTACAGGTGTCATCTCCTCTCCAAGGATTCCCTGCCAGGGCCCAGCATAGGGTTTAGTATAAGAGGAGGGAGGAGAGAATGATCTCTTGATTTCACTGACAGGCTCATGGTTCTCCACTCATTAACAACAGCCCCCTCTGAGCAGTTCAATGGCAGAACATCCAAGTGATAGACCTCCCCTCTTGCCCCTATACTTTCTAGTTATGGGTCCTCTCTGAGTCCCCTCAGTTATCTCATCTATTCAATGAGAATAACAACCCCTACATCACAGGGTTGTTGGAGATTTGAATGAAGCAGGTAAGAATCTATCCAAGGTCTTGAACTAGCCCACCCCTCCAACCTCATCCCATGCTCTTGTCTGCTCTTTTGCTAAGAATATCAAGGCCAGCCGGACTGGCCTTTCCTCATTTTTCCTTTTTTCTACTTAAAAATACTTTCCAAGCACCCTCTTCTTCCTTCCTTCCAACAGAGGAAGCATTCCCCCTCCTCTGGTCTACTACTTCCATCTGCACTCTTCATTCAACTCACTCCTACCTCCTCCAGGTCATTGCTGCGCTTTACAGCATTTATCCCAAGCTCTTATAAATTCAACTGTTGCTTGACCCGTGTACTATCTGCCTCACTCACTAGAATGTAAACTTCATGAAGACTCCATGCCTTATTCATGCTGTATCCCCAGCAAATAGCACAGGGCCTGGAACACTGTCGGTGCTCAATGAATATTTATTGAGTGGTTTAATAAATCCATTTCTATTCACCATTTTCAAACTTCTCTCTGTCACTGGCCCCCTCCCCCAGCTCAAACACATTCAGGCTTCCCTTTTTTAACAAAACCATCACTTGACCCTAAGGTCCCACTAGCCACCATTCTATTTTTACCTTGCATTGTCTGATATATTTCTCAAACAAACAATGTGTACTTGCTGCTGCCTCATCCTCACCACCTCCTCCCACCAAAATCTGGTTTCTCCTCCTCGAGGCTGCTGAAACAATGCTGTGAATAGTCACCAATGTCTTCTGTCCCAAACTCCTCAACATTGCCCCAACTCTGCAGATGGGGATCCATAACTGTCCCTTCTCCTCTACTCCCATGAACTTATTGTATCCTGGCTCTCCTCCTACACTTAGGAATAACCCTCCCATCTCTTTCATCCTGTCTTCCCATGTCCACACTTTCCAACATCAGTCTACACTAGTCCATTTTCCCTTATACCATCTTCCTTGAGCTAATATCAATTTCACTATCACTTTTAAGTAGATGACTCAAAATCATGCTCTCCTACCCTAATTGCACTCAAGAAACACAGACATACTTCAATTGCATGAAGGAACTGGGTATTTTGTTATACCATGTTATATCATTTTATGCTTCTTTCTATTGCCAGCACCTAGTCTACTGCCTGGTACATGGGAATTGTACAATACATCTTTTTAATTGAATGCTACTACCCTGCCATCATTTGCCTTTAACCTGTTGCAAAAGCAAGAATCTTCAGAAGGTGGCCCCAATCTATCTCTCCGAACTTAACTCTTACCACACAGATGCTCCAGGCAGTCTGTACCCTCTCACTTCCATTCTCATAATTAAGTACTACTGAAGCTTAACTCAGTTCTCTCCTTTTTATTCTACCTGCCATTTTATTATTTATTGTGTTATTTGTTATCGTCTATGTCCCCCACTAGACTATAATGCTTCATGAAGACAAAAATATGTCTTCTTCAACATTGTATTCCCAGAGCCTTGAATAGGGCATAGCATATATAAGGTCCTCAGAAGATACTTGTTGAATAAGTATTTCCTCTTTCATTCAGACCCAATTATTTCTCCATCTTGTGAATATGTAGCACATATAGAATTTATATTCTTGCGGCATCACATAGATACATCGTAGGTGTTGTAGGTATATGATTTGGCACATATTGCAGGTACTGTCCACATAGAACCATGGAACATTAGAGACAGAAGGGATCCTCCTTACAATTAATCTGTCATTTGATAGAGGGGCCAACAGAGACTCAGAGAGCTTACAGCTAGTTCTTGATATTTCAAGATCCCTGAGAGCAGGAATCCTACTTCCTACCCCCAAATGCTCCCTGCTATATCTGTGCCCTTAGTAGATACGATTACTACTGCCACTGATAACAATAATATTTACTGCTTCAACCATTTCTTTGATAACAAGCCACCTCCATCCATAAGGTGAAGAGCAAACCCATCACTTGCACTGAAAATCCAGTTGGCTTTCTGACCATCCAGGGACAGAGCTGCCCACTGCCCTCAGCTCTCAGCAATCACTGAATATGTCACAACAGAAGAATAGGCCTTGGGAGGCCATGCCACACCCAAAGAAGTGCTGCTTTACTGTTCTCACATCACAGTAACCTCCACCCCACTGGATGGAAACACCACACAGAGCAGCTATCAGTGTCCTTCCCCCAGGACTTGGCCTAGATATATCTTGTCCAGTGATCTCACACCACAGACAAGACATCCCAGTGATACACTCTGCTCTCTGCTGACGGGGAGGTGGGCAGACACCCCAATCTAACATGTGTGCTGGAGAAAGATGGGGGTCTCCCCACCTGTATGACAGCAAATATCGGAGAAAACTCATCCCAGATGGGATTTGAGGGTCCTGGATCTTAACTCTTCCTTTAGTAGCTCTGTGACTTCAGCAAAGTATTTAACCTTGATAAGCCTGTTTCCTATCTGTGAAATGGGAACTGAAGTAACCTATCCTCATTATGGGGGCTAAGGGGAATGAGGACCAAAGGGGATAAGATGTTGAATTTGTCAAATCATTACAGTTCTCTTTTTTTCCTCCTTAACAATGCCGTGACAATCAGTACCTTCTCTTTGTTCCCTGGAAAGCCCAGATACTCTGTTAGCCAAAGTGATTTATTAGGTTTCCTATCAGGATACAATCCTGAAGTAGGTGTTTGGGTGAGAATAGAAAGGGATGGTGGGACAAGGACCTGGCTTCAGGGAAGCTCCGCTCTCAACCGAGGGAAAGGAACCCCCAGAAGCAACTAAGCTCCAAAAAGTGACAGAAATCTGGGAAGACTATGTGCACTTACTGAGCACTTATTCATACCAGGCACTGCCACACATTTTAACTCCTTCAATGCTCACAACAACCCCACGAGGTATGTCCTTATCACCCACAGGAGCACACTGTGAATCACGGAACACCGACTCTGCACCTAAGTGCCCACGTGTCTCTTGAACAGAACTAGGTACGATTAATCAGGGGAGCTACTTCTGGAGGACATAGGGTTACGAGGTTTGGAAGGGGGAGGGTGTGGATTAATTCTAAAAGGGGAGGCTTGGGGCATTTCAAGTGGAAGCACACGGAAATATGAAGGTTGCTGGGGAGGCTCTGATATGGAGCCACAGGGAATTGTCCTGGGATGGTGTTTCAAGTGGTGCTATGTTCTAACTGTTTATTGAACAAGAGACCTGGTCCCTTTAGGGAAGTGGTCTTGTGCCAAAAGCCAATTAAATAACTATAAGAGATATCTGCTTGTGACTCAAAAAGCTAAGCTAAAGTCACTTCTTTACGTATTATATGAATATTCAGCTCAAATGGGAATGTGATTACAACCTAAACCCCTCTAATTAGACAATTCTCAGTGCAGGAGAACCATCTGACACTTCTCATACACATGCTGTGTGCTTTTCTCTTCTTTTTCCCACTGCACATAGGAGGGAAGGAACAAGTCATGAAGGCTGGCACAAAGAAGCCACACATGCTGGGCACACATATGCAACAGTTAGGAGTAGAACAAGCCAAACCAAGGTGGGTATCCAGAGTCTGTGGCAGGCTAGGGGCTGGCCACAAGCAGATGGTCTAAGCAGAAACACCAAGTCTGACTCAGTCAGGGGAGAGCTGGGCAGATTACAGAGCAGCAAGCAAGCCAAAGACACGGCATCTCTCAGCGTCGGGAAACCAAGGGCCAGGAAGAGGGCTGCAGGCCTGAGAAGGATGAGACTAAAGATCACGGTGCCTGAGAGCCACAGCCACGAGGGCCAGCTGCTTCTTGACCTTGCACTGCCCTTGGGCAGAGTCAATCCTTGGATTAGAACCTTTGGGAGATTTGAAGGTTGAGGCAAAAGAGAACAGATGCACAAGCAGAGGTGAACTTTATGGAGAAACACGAGTGACTTCCCGCTGAACTAGAGCCCAACACCATGAAGGCTTGAGGAAAGTTACTCTCCTCTCTGCCCATCTATCCAGAAGAAGAAAGGGATTTTTCTTTGTCTAATTCCAGCTGAATATGAGCAGTGCCCACCTAGTGCAGTTAAACTAAGCAAAGAAGGAAAGGTTTTTGACATCTGCAGTGACAAAGTGCCATCCCAATCTCCAAAGCCCTAGGGTGATAAAACCAAAGTAAGCTGGGGCCAGACAACATCCTGGGGTGCAGGTAAATTTTTTTCCTGGGAATATGAAGGAAAGTCAAGGTTTAGTTAGTGACAAAAAATGGTTGTAGTTGAAGTTTCCAAAGAAAGATGCATGAATTGTACTCAAAAGATTGTGTTCTTTTAAATTTTGTCCCTTAGTACATTCCTGTGTTTACTCCTGTGTTTACTATTCTCACATAGTGACTGATTTTATCATTGATTTTGTTATTTTGCTGGAGAGTCATTTTTGCCTTTACTCTTTGGCACGCATACTAAAGGGTGGTAATGAGCAGTTCTCCACCTGGCCGCCATCAGAATCACCTGCAGAGCTCTTAAAAAATGCCAGTGTCCAGCCCCCTTTCCGGTGACTCTAATTTAATTGGCTGGAGTGGCAGGTAGGAAGGAAGAAGTGGACATTGTGCTTTCTAAGAGCTCTCGATGATTCTACTGTACATCCAGGGATGAGAACCAGTTGGTTTCTGGTCCAGAATCCAGAGCACTTGGTGGCAGCTACAGGAATGTGGACAAAGTGCCAAGAAGAAATTAGCCGTCTAAAACCTACATAGCAAATACAACTTATCACTGAAGTTTTCCACACATTAGTCATTTTTGTACTTCTGTCACCATTTCAGCATATCCACATATCTCCTACGGTTATTTTCTTGATATTGGTTTAAGTTGACTCCATTTTTTACTTAAATTTATTTTTAAAAGAAACTAGTGACCTGGGGGGAATGGAAAGGTGACATAAAAAGGCAAGAGCGAAAGAAAAGACAGTGGTTCCTGAGAGGAAAAGGTGCTCAGGATTAGAAGGCTGGGAGAGGCAGGAGACCCAGGATCCACAGGGCAAAGTTGGCCCAGGCTTAGGGGTGAGAAGGGATGGAAGCTGAGCGATGGGTTGGACAATAACAGAGGAATACCAGAGAATGGGGTTACAGGTAGCAAATGGCATGAGGCCATGCCTTTAAAAGAGCTCTAGGGACAGAGAGAATGGGCCTAGGGAACAGGGAAGCTGGAGGAGGCAGACATCTGGAGCCAGAGATGAAGGCAAGACAGGGTGTGAGGCCCAGGCAGGGCTGGTGGAAATGAGGGGAAATCTGAGGAGTTGGTGGGGCTAAGGAGGGCCTACACTGGATGGGGTGGGGGCAGGGGCATGGACAGAGCAGTAGAACAGACACTGGGCAGAATAGATGGTCCTCCACATAGTGCCGGCAGCCACCAGCAAGAGACCCTCCAGTGACATCTGTAAATTGCCTAAAATCATTTCATGTACAGCTAGTGGTGGATGTTCCCATATGCCGGGAAACACTGTCCAATGTTCTATGAAGAAAGACCATCAGTCTTTTCACTCTTCCCCTTTCACCATGCAAAAAAATTACATGTAAATACAGGAATGTACACCCCCACCTCACTTGTCAGGTCCCATGGATATGCCAAAACTCAACAACAACAAAAAGCAATGTGACTTCTCTTATATACCACTGATGTTTCATATCTGATGAGCTCCTTCCTTTTGATGGACAGTCCCCACCACAGGAACCATCTCCTTAGTCACTGTCTATAAGCACAGAACACAATCGGCGGAGCTGAAGAACGCCCAGTAACAAACACTGTAAAAACAGCATCTACTATTAATGATATAAATCATCAAAATAATCATGTCTGAGCAAGCTGGCAGTTCATTATCCTACAAATCCTCACATACAGTTAAGTACAGCCCTAGAAAACAATCCTTTTTATTTTTTTAAATCCTTACCCTTAACCGAACAATGATGTGGGCGACAAAAGGTTCGTCGGCAATCACCAAGGATACACTGTCATTTCTTTGTAAAGTTTATTTCCGCTCCATGATGTGTTCTAATGTTTCCTCCCTTTTCCTAGGTGTGTCAAATCATAGATTCATTTATCCCCAGTCACAGCCAAGAGAATGACTCAGGCTGGCACACAACTTGTCGATTCTTTCAATTTCCTGGGCTAAACTCATCATTTCCCATTTCTTCTCATTCCTTATTCCCTCCTCACTTTCTTGAGGCCTGTTACTTTCAAGATGACAAGAGGCATGACAATGATGAGGGTGAAATGACACAAAATCCTAAAACAGATGAAGGAAGCTAAATTCTATTACACTAAAGAGAGGTCTAAGAGAATTTTGTTCACTGTCCAGAAGGATGGGTTCATCATTCATTCATTCATTCACTCATTCATTCAACAAATATTGATTGAGCATCTCCCATGAGCTAGCTCAGTCTAGTATGCTGCTTTAAAGCATGCCATTGTCTATACAATGATAGCTAATGTTGGTTACTAGAGGGATGTTGCTATACCCAAAAATTCTGCTTGAATATGGAGGTGGCTGTGCACACAGGTACATGTGTGATACTTTGATACCCATTAACCAGAACGGGGCAACATAATCAACACCCAACCCCCGAAAGCCTGGAAATAAGTTGCTCTACACAGTCAGGAGCTGCTATTCTAAAGCCTCACATTAAAGAAAACCCTAGAGACACTGTTTATGAACGAATATAACTTTCCAATAACAGCTGTACGTGGTGACAAAACATGCATGGAAGAACACACAATTCTGGCACCAACTTTTGCTAACCAAGGGGACGGGTTAATCCATCAATCCATAAATTCATAACCTGACATTTCTAAGAACGCCTGACACTTTTATATACACTAACACAATAAATTTCTCCAAAGTTCTATAATATAGGTATTGTTATTATTAATATTCCTATTTTTCAGATTAACAAACTGAGGGTCAGTTTGAGGGTAAATCATTTGTTCAAGTGCACTTAGAAAGTAATGAAGCCAGAACTTGCACCTAAGTTTGCAATTCATGGATTCAAGCATTTTCTAAAAAATAAAAATAAATCATTAGTAGTATAGCTTATACATTAACATCTAGTTTCTTCTTATAATTAGCATCGCATGTTAGTTTGAATCTTGTTTTAATTCACGTAAATATAAACTGTCTCTAAGCCTCTAACAACTCTTAACTGGACTTTTCTCAGCTCCCAGTTATTACATACCTCCTGTTCCTGTCTTTCCCACGATGTTTGTAGGAGAGTGAGAATTAACTGTCTTGGTAATGAAAACTAACACTGAAGGAACACTTTCTTCACGCCAGGCACCGGAATGAGTAGCCCACTTGTAGTTTCTCATTTAACCCTACATCAACCCTCTGAGTTGGTGCTACTATTACCATCATCATCACCTTTTACAATGAAGGAAAGGAGGCAGAGAGAGGGTAAGTAACTTGCCTGAGGTCACTTAGATAAAGGGGACTCACCTGTGGTCTCCCTCCCCTTCCCCTACTTGATGATCTCCACCAGTAAGAAGTTCTGGCTCTCTCCTTAACACTCTCATCTCATCTCAAGTCTGGGCTCCCACTGGCCTGTTTCTCAGTGCTAGTGTGAGACTGCCTTTCGCATGTGCTGGTGCTGTTTCCTCCATCTTTGATTTCTCCCCGATAGGAGCCCCAGTTCCCCTGCTCTGTGCAGCTTTCTGCTTCCCCCTGGTACTGACCTCCTGGCACATCGCAGACTGCTCCCGATGGAGATGAGCACACCTTGGGGTGTGTGGCAGGGCTTCCCCAGGACCATCTTCTCCATCAGGAGTTTGATCTCATTCTTGCCAAAACCTCTTAAAGGAGCCAAAGCTTTTAAAAATAACACTAAATGTTTTTTTAAAAATCAATTACTCAACCAAGTTAACAGTGGCTTTCCCTTACAATGGAATGTCTGGATTTGTGTCACATTACCAGGAGATTTAAATCACATTAATATTTGATGGTGCAATGTATTAAGGTCAGATTAACCTGAGGAATAAAATGGACTTTCCCTTCCCTTTCCACTAACTGCAAATTCTGTGCCGGCTCTATGTACAGATGACCCACAAAGGGAGCTGTCTTCAAGACAGGTGCTATAGTTCCATGATGCTGCCAGGTGTGTAAGGAGGAAACGAACACTGACAAAGCACTACTGTACACCAGACATCATGTTATGTATTTCACAGGTATGAATTAGATAATTCCACAAGAACCCTAGCAGATAGGTCTTACCATGCCCATTTTACAGATGGGGAAACAAGCTCGGACAGGTCACATAAATCAGCCTAAAGTCACAGAGCTGGGAAGTGGCAGAGCTGAGATGTGAGTCTGTGTCTGTTTGCCCCCAGCTTCTTGCTGCAGAGACCATTCTCCTTGCTGCACTGCTTCTCAGCGTGTTCTATCGAGAGCCTTGTGAGACAGGGCTCAACTTGCCTTTGACTACAGTACTCACCTTGATGATAAACCCAGTAAGAAATGAGATCCCGATATGCAGATGCTCCCCAATGGCCCTGTGCTGCCAATTCCCAGCTGGGTCACAAATGTCCCCAGGAAAACAGCCTTTCTTTACTTTCCATGTGTTGGCTATTGGCCTGTTTCATTAGCCTCTTCTCTCTTTTCTTGCTCTCCACTCCCCTCTCTGCTGTGTCTTTCTGTGCGTGTCTCTGTTTCTGTCTGTCTCTATGTCTGTGTGTGTATTTCCCTCTGTCTCTCTCTCTTTCTCTCTCTCTCTCTCACACACACACACACACACTCAGGAATACCTCGATCCAGCAGCCGGAGCAAGCGGAGATACCAGAGATACCACTGGTCCCAGAAGCGGTCCGTCATCCCACCCTGAACTCATCCTTCACAGCCAGTCCCCTCAGCAGAGCCTCGTCCCACCGCCGCTGACTCGAGGAGGCCGGAATTACTTGACGCTGGGCTCGCACGCAGCCTGCTCTAAGCAAATGCCTGCCTGAGAAGACAGCCACCAGTCCTCCCACACAGAGGCTGACTGTGCCGGGAGCCTGTTTCACAGCAACAAAGGAACAAGTGCAGAACACCGCAGCCTCGTGCAGACTGAGTCTGCAGGGGCCCAAGAGGAGGTCAGCGATGCGGGGGAGGGAAGCCAGAGAGGGCTTTCACAAAGAAGCAAGGTTAGAGGTGGTCTTGGGAATGAAAGTCCACAGTCAAGGCCATGTCTTGAATTTCATTCCAGGATCTCCCACCATCCTGCCTTCCCCTGCCTCCTATATGAAAGGCCAGTTGCTCCCCTCACAAGATGGGGGTGGGAAGCCTCGAGCTCAGCCATCCTGGACTTGGAGGCCAGCCCAGAAGACCCAGAGCCTCATGCCTTGCTCCACAGGGAACACAGGCACTCCCTGCCCAAGACTGCTAGACCCATGCGAGCAGAAAAAGGGCACAGACCCTTCCTCCCTATGTCCCTTCATGGATCCTGTTATATTGGAGACAACATGGGCTCTGGAGTCGCACAGTCATGGGTTCGAATCCTAATTCCACTTAGTAGTTGCCTGGCCTCGATCAAACGACTTCACCTCCCGAAGCCCCAGATTCCTCCTCTGTAAACTGAAGAACAGCATCTTCCTCACAGAGCTATTGTGAGGCTCCAAGGAAAGGAAGAAGAGAACACTTCTGGTACAGCACGGGGAGTCAGGGTGCTCAAGCTTTGGTCCCCCTTCCCCTCCAACCCCACCCTCTTGCCAGATTCCCAGTTCTCACACATCCATCATCCCATGGTTTCCTACCTCCATCCCTTTGCTCCTGCTCTTCTTGCCAATAGCGTGTCCTCCCCACTCCCCCACTTCATCATGAGCAAATCCTCCTGGTTTTTCCAACGTCTAACTCAAATGCCACAGAATCTGGGCAGCCTCCCCTGGTCTTCCCCTTTTATATTGCATTTCACTTTCTCCTTTGTATAGGACTCTGCTCCCTTACTCGACGACAAAATCCGTGAAGATAGGATCTGCTTTGTAATCATCGTTGTGTCCCCCAAAGTACCTCATATAGTGCCTTGAACTTTGCCAGTGCTCAAGTATTTACTAACTGAACCAGTGAATAGGCATGTGAGTCTGGGTACCCAACACAATTTCGTTTTTATGGCAGGAAAAGGAATGGACTGCAGGGCCTCAGTTCCTGAGCACTGCCTAAGGCCTGTAGAAGAATGACAGGGCATCCCATCCTTGCCCTGCTGGGGACCCATTTCACAGTGGACTGGCCGCCCACACGGTGAGGCTGTGCCCCTCGTGACTGGGAGTCCTGCTCACAGAAGTAAAACCCAAGGGGACCCCAGGTCTAGGACAACCTTGTGCTCTATGCCAAAAACTACCCAGCAGCCACGTACACATTCATCACAGCTTTTGTTTCAGCCTACACCATGCCAGCAATGTTTTCTCACTGTCCTAATAGAAACATTGGCATCCCAGGCCTCCTGGTCTCCATTGGGCACCTGGCAGAAGACGACCTCCCTCAGCATCAGCTCTTCCTGGCAGCTTAGGTCTCCAAGATGAGAGAGGCTGCAGATTCTGACAGAACTCAGACTGGGGAGGAAGCATGTCAGGGGGAAGGAGCTAGGAGGGAGAGGGAGAAAGTGAGCAGAGTCACAATCTCCACCAGCCTGCCCCTGCCTCAGCACCACCAGTGCCCCGTGGTTCCTTCTTAAAGGCCAGCTTTGGGACTGAGCAGACACCACTGCCCAAAAGCTACCTCTCAGGCTCTGTTAGTATTATTTTGTTATTACCTTAAATGGACAAGACTCCAGTGTGTAGTTAACACAAGAATGCAAACCCCTCCTCCTCTCTCTCCAGAGAGAAGCACACTGACTGTAGCCTCCCCCTTCCTTCATGAATAACAAGATCCATCATTCAGGTGTGGCTAGTACTTTTTAGCTCACAAAGTGTTTTCATATCCATCATCAACTTTGGGGCCTGCAAGGTCTGCAGGATGGGAATCACTTTCCCCAGTCTACAGAAGAGAAAACCAATGTTCCAAGAGGTCAAATAACTTGCTTATGGTCAAATGCCTCACAGGTGGCTGGGCCAAGAAAGAAATATGTGCCATCTGTCTCTTCCCAAAGAGAGTTTCTGGGGCTCTGGATTGTTCCCCGAGGGAACATCTCTCATAAAGAATGAAAGCCCTCATAGTAGGGCAGGACCTCCAGGGCAGTGCTGACATGTCACAGGCAAGGCTAAGTAGAGGGCCTGTGTGTGGTCACTTACTAACAACCTTTCATCTTTTTCTTTGGCTCCTGGCTTGTGGCTGCCCAGGGAGAGCATCTGCAAATAAGAATGCCCAAAGTGGCTTTCACTAACACAACTTGGGAGAAATCTGAAATGGGAGGGGTGGACCCATGGTTCCTGCCATGCAGGAGACCTAGACAGAGATGGACTGTGGGAAGAGCGTCTGACTGTGAGGCAGAGAGTCCCAGAAACTGTGTGGACACCATGTAAACTAGTGTACTCTGATGGTGCTAATACTACTATTCCATATCCCACTCCTGGGCCTGGAGAAAGAAGCTGGCCCTGTTCCCTTCCTTCTAGTAGTCAAGGGCAAAACATTTCACACAGCCTCATGTTCAAAGAGAGAAAGGGAATGAAGATGTTAAAGAACAATATGGGCGCAAGTACCTCCCCCCAAAACTGTGAACCTAAGAACATAAGCATTACCTGTTGGGTCAGGCCCAGCACGAACCCGTTCAGCCAGGAATTTTACTAAAGATTGGCTTCAACCCATCAAGCTGGGCTCCTTGGAGCTCCCCAGCCCCCCACTGCTCATTTCTCCAACTCCCACAGAGCCTCATAAGCCTTACTTTCAATGCAATCCCTCCAGAAGTTGAATAAAATGTTCCAAGAGACCATACGAGTTGCTGTTTAGCAGCAGTGCAATTAGAAAGGATGGGATATTGGCCAGGAAAGAGCTTTATTAGGTTTTTGATGTTGTGGTGGTTTTGTCTTAAACAGTGCTTCCACAGTGGCCCCTTCTTTCATCATGGTCAAAGCAAGCACGGTCGTTGGCCTGGTTCCTCCGGCCCATCCAGCTGGCTACAGGGACGTGGTCTCCAGTGTCTCCAGGCCAGCAACAGCCCATCCATTCCAGAGGGCCAATGCCCATCTGGATGATCACCGGTTACTCAATGGCACAACATAGATGCGTTCCCTTCTCTTCGCTGTTCCTTCCTCTTAACTTGGCACTGTTCTTTCTCCCTCTCCCCACCCGCCCCAACACGAAAACACTGTGTTCCCGATCAGATAAAGCCAGCACAAGTGTATGGAGCAGAAGGCAAGCAGCACAGAGGGAGGAAAGAACCAATCACGTCCCAATCTTTCCCACTCATCTCCCGGGACAACAATGACCATGGTTCCCACAGGCCGGCTCCTTGGACACATGAGGCTATCTAACGAGTGAAGGCCACACAGGAGGCGATGTAGTTGCTAGCGTCTGCGTACCAGAGTGAAGACGGTCTGCCGACAGGCTATTCTCCCCCGCCCCACCCCAGGAAGTGGGCTCCACCAGGCTGCCATTTTGCCCGGCAAGCTGTGCTTCTGTTGCAACACGAATGAAACACTCTAGCAGATACCATCCTCAGCCACCTCCCACACCACTTCTGTCCCCTTGGCGATTAGTGCCCAACTGGTGAAGTGAAGCTTGTGGCAACGCATTCTCAGTGACACCATCCATGGGATGGGATGGACACCTGCCAGACTCTCCTATGAGAGCCCCATGTCCCCAGGTGAACAGGCTCCCTTAGGTCCACACTGAGGACAACACTGGAGACAAGTATCACCTATCACATTGAAATTCAAGTCCACCTCTCCCAAGAGGCCTTTTCCAGCTAACCTCATTCACTGTCTCAGAGGTTCTCAAAGTTTAATAGGCAGCAGAATCACCTTAGAGGGTTGGTTATCCATGCAGATAACTAGGCCTCACTCCCAGAGGCCTGCATTTTTAACAAGCTCCCAAGGTGATTCTGAAACGGTGATCTATCTGCTTCTGTCTCTGCTCTCCTCTCTTACACACAGCACTGACTTCATGTAACTCTTTTGGTTGAATTCTAGCGTGTACCCCATCTCCCCACACACCCGAAGTGTCCAGTAGGCAGGGATTCTGAATCCTGAATTAGACTAGAGTTTCCTCGAAAGTGAAGGGAGGTCCTGCCTCCCCTCCAGGCCCAGTTGACGGCCCCACGCGGAGGGGCGGAGAACCTGCAAGCCAGAAGACAGAGAAATCAGCCTCATCTCTCCACAGGCTCCAGAAAGTGTTCATTCTGCCCTGGCTCCACCGCACATCTGTACAATGGCTTTAAATGTCATCTCAAATATCAGGCCACGCAGCAGGAGGGAAAGGCTGAGCTCATTAGCCTGCCTTGCCCTGGCTTTTGTGTCACTTTCATCCTCGCTCACCTCGGACCTCCGCTGAGATCTTTAACTCTCCCTTGGCGGAGGGAGCTCCAGCTCATGAAGACTTCACACCATCTTTCACTGCACTGGGCTCTAAACCAAACTGTCAAATGAGGGAAAAGCTCCCCTCTTTGACCCCCTCCTCTCAGCATTTACAGTTCCCCCACCAGTCGATAGAACCCCCATGTTGCCCCGAATCTCCAACCACAGCATGCCACCCCAACACCCCACCCTATCCCCGCAAGAGCCAGACCCTTCCCCTCTTGCTCTGCCTTTTCACCCATCCTGGGCCCGTGAAAAGTATTACAATAATCTCATCCCCTTTAAGGTTTTCATGATGAGAGCTTAATATTTAGGCCCTCAGGGAATATTTACATTTTGGCAAAAGATATTGTCTTAGGTCAGAGGAAGGAAAGTGGAAGTCCAGGCTCTAGATAAGCAGTGGTGGAGTGGATATTAGGGGCAAGGAGGAGGGTCCGTGACTCTCTTCCCTAAACCTTTATAAGCATTTGCCTGTCGGGCCATCCTGATGGGGGCAACTCACAGGAGCTGGTGCCTCTTCACCTCCCTAACTCACTCTCCTGGCCTCCCATTTCCTATTCAGAACATGGACACCTGGTAGGTTGCCTTCTCCAAAGCACCAAAATTATAAAGTAGTTCTTCTTGAAAAAAAAGAGCTAATAAATAGTTGGAGAGAACACCTCAGAACCTGACCCAAGAGGCCTAGGTAATCCAGAGAGTTCATTATTGCCTCCTACGTTTCCCTCACAGCCAGAAACGTGGTACCTCCATCTTTCCTCCACTAAGAGCAGTTTATTCACCCATCAAAGGAGGTGATGTGTCTTCATGACATAAGAGCCCCTGAAGCCTCGGGGGTTCAACCCCCTGAGACTTGGTTTCTCTTAAGTGTTCCTCCCATCTCTCAATTCCCACAGTTCACTAACACAGAATCAGGAAAATTTAAGTTGTTAATCACCACAGATGAAACCTCTTACCTCACCAGCCCCCAGGAGCTCTACCATGGAGAATTCTCTCCCTTCTCCTCTCTTCATCCCACACCCTTCTCCCTCTCCTCCAAGAACCTTTCCAAATAGCCCCCCTTGGCACATCTGCCCAGTAAAATCAGGCACTATACTACAATGACTGGAGTTGATAACAGTGAATGTGAAGTTCAACAGGATTGAAAAGAGCCCAGTGTCCCATCAAAAAATACTAAATTTTGGTGAGCATATATTTAGAACTAAATGTTTTTTTCTATATTCTGTTTTTTTTTTCTTTTTTTGGAAAATGTTTAATCTGTGTGTGTTCCATAAGGCAACTCACTATTAAATCAGAATATCTGATTCACCAGAATGCCCTGACCACCCCCCCACACACACACACACACAGAGACCAGGCTGGATAGAAGAGTGTCTGCACACTAGCCAATTTGAATTTTCTCTTCCTTGGCTCTTATTTTCAAAAAGAAAAGAATCAGTTGCCATGATCACTTTACTTTGCAGCAAATGAATTCTGCTTGTGGTTCTTAAAAATAACTGATTCCCATAAATTCTATAAAGAATCTTTATATCCTATTTATACTGCTAATTTGAAGCCTTCTTGCTGTTGGGAAAGGGCATGAGCTTTGCAATCAGACCAACTGGGTTCAAATCCCAGATCTTTTTCCAGCTGACTGGGAACTTGAGGCAAACCACTTAACTTCCTAAATCTGTTTCTTCATCTTTTGGATGAAGATAAGGCTGATCTTATAAAACTTGAACCACCTTTATGAGGAAAAAACAAAACCACATATATAAAATACTAAGCACTGTACCTAATACATAGTAGGTGCTTAATGAAGTTAGCGCATTCTCCTACAATGAAAAACAAGTTCATGTCAGGTTGGAATTCTCAATTCATTGGGCCGAAGTAGACAGACAGACCAGTAGAAACAGCATCAGCTTTGCCACTGAGGACAGCTCCAAGCCAAGTGGCCCTTATGAAGTCCCAGTTAGGAACAAGTCATGACTCCAAATCCCCAGCTTGTGGACCTGCTCTTCGAAGGGGGTGGGCAAATTCCTAGACCGTGTTTGCCCAACTGCCCCAACTCATCTGGCTTCCTCCCTCTGCCCTAATACAGGTCGGAAAGTTCCAAGAGAGATTCAATTATGAAAAATCCTTTGACTGTGCCCACATGAACCATGTGCATAACCCTCAACACTGAGCACATGGGAGACTCTATGGAGCTCCCTGATGGAGTTTCCATGTAGGAGCTTCCCTACAAGTCCATCAATCCTGGCCACCCAGCATACACATGGCAAAGCCTGGCTAAAGATATCCATGTAAAAAACAAACTATAAAACTTCAAGAAGAAAAACTTTTATTGTCTTAGGGTAGAAAGGTTTTCCTAAGCAAGACACAAAGCTCAACATCTTGGCATGTATATGCATTTCTTGACTCTCTGGGAGGATATAGGAATCACCGAAGGAGAAAGGGGCTGGATAGCAGCATTGAAAGGAATACTTTTCACTGTGTATCTGTTTATACCTTTCGAATTTTGACCTTTGGACTGTAGCAGCTAACTTTTAAAAGACATCTGAAGATGATAGAGTCAAGACTAAATAAAACTGTTCTTGGAATCTAGCTGCCATGCTGTGCAGCCTCATGGAAAGGTCACACGAGAAGACCACATGAAGCAGAACCAAGGACCCAGGCTGAGAACTTCAGCCAGTCCAGCCCCACCCACACCAACAGCCAGCCATGTTGGTGAGGCCACTTTGTAGCTTCCAGCCATCCCAGCCTCTGTCAGACACCACATGAAACAGAAGAACTGCCTGGTCAACCCTCATCATCGTGAGAAATGATCCATTGTTATTCTAAGCCACTAAGATTGGGGGTGGTTTGTCACAGTGTAATAGATGAATGAAACGGAGTCATTGGTGAATGGAGAGCAGTTAAAGTCACAAGAATGGATGAGATCAAGAAGGCAGTATTGAAAAGGATTTTTACCTTATTTCATCTAGAAGACAAAAGCATGGTTACTCTCAGGACCATATCTCTTTATCTGCCTATCTTGGAATTAGAATTCTGAAGACAGGGTTGTCACAGGGGGTGTCTAATTAATACGTTTGCCTGAATTAAAAAGAAGTCAGACTTTCTCTGATAGGAAATAAATATGTCTGATTTGGCTGCTTGCTTTGACAATGAGATCTGCCTTTTCCAATTCATTAAATTTGCAGCTCCAAGATTTTCAAGAAAATATATTTAAAGCCTATATAAAATATACAATATGCTACAAAATAAATTATTTTGCAACCATTTAAACTTGTGATAAAAAAAAAGTCAAACATCAATTTCAATGTGTGAAGGGGTATATAGTTTGCAATGTTCTTTTAGGGCATATATAAGCAAAAAAGTCTGAAGCCCACTAAACTACATATGGTATACCCACACAATAGAATATTATGCAGCTGTTAAAAAAGAATGATGAGGCTTTGTGTAAACTGATGAGAAAAGATCTTCTAGATAAATTGTTGGATTAAAAATGCGAGGTGTAGAATCATATAGTTAATATTTACTTGCTTTTGATAAGAAAGGAATAAAATAAGTATGGATTCAGATTTGCTTATATTTGCAAAAAAGACACACTGGAAGAATTCACAAGCAACTAACACTGATGGTTACTCATGGGAGGAGGGGCTGGGCAGACAGGCATAAGGGTCACATAAAGACTTTTTCATCTTGTATTAATTTTTGAATAATGTGAATGTCTTATAATTGTGGGTTTTTTAAGTCTTCACAGAAAAAAAAAAGAACAGATAAAATTGCAAAAACATGAATAATGTTAAAAGGTAATCCGGGAGACAAGTATTTGCCACATTGCAACAATACATCATACAAAGGATTAGTATCTCTAATTTACAAAGAGCTCCTAAAAAACATGAAAAAGTTAAACAACCCAGTATAAAAATGAGACAAGAATGTGAACAGGCAATTCACAGAAGAAGAAATACAAATGATTGATACAAAGTAAAAAGATGCTAACCTTTATTTATGATCAGGGAAATGCAAATTAAGGCAATAACAGCATGCCACATTCTACTTACCAGATCAGCAAAAAAAAAAAAAAGTATAATTTGGTAGGAGAGTAAACTGATATAACATTTTAATAGAAATCAGTTTGGCAGTATCTATCAACATTTTTTTTTCCCTCCAAAGCCCCAGTAGATAGTTGTATGTCATAGCTGCACATCCTTCTAGTTGCTGTATGTGGGACACGGCCTCAGCATGGCAGGAGAAGAGATGCTTCAGTGCGCGCCTGGGATCCGAACCCAGGCCGCCAGTAGCGGAGCACGAGCACTTAACTGCTAAGCCATGGGGCCGGCCCTATCAACATTTCTAAAGTGCATGGCCTTCAACTCAGCAATTCTACTTCTAAGACTCTTACCTATGGCACTTACACACACACTGTAGTGTTTTCTCTAACAGCAAAAAACTGGAGATAACCTAAATGTCCAACAATAAGGGATTAGTAAGATAAATTATGATACAGTTATGATATCTATGTTATACTTTGAAACCATTCAAAAGGACAAGCAGTTTTATACGTAGTGACATGAAAGGATGTCCATGATATACTGTTGGGTGGGAGAATACAATTTTCAAGATAATTTGAAATAATTTGTATTATCCCACTTTTTTGTGAAAATAGATAGGGATACATAAATTCATGCACACTATGAGTATGTATTTCAACGTGCATAAAGAAGGAGTTCTGGCAGGATATACACCAAATTGTTAATAGTGGCTATCCCTGGGGAATGAGGGAAGGTGGTTAGAGAATTGTATTTTATAAAATTTTATGTTGTTATAATTTTTTACCATAAGCATTCATTACTTTGGTAATTTTCAAAGCATTTAAGAATTCAGACTGACTGAGGTAGCAGCTCAGATCTTTTCTGAAAAATGAGTGCTCCCTCAGGGCCAGGACAGCTAGTCCCTTCTTTAGCTCCCACTCATAGGATCTAGAATGCGAGACCGTCTCCAGAGAACCCACAGGTCATCCTAACCAACTTCCTGGGCTTATGCCCTCATCTACTGGCCAGCAGAGGCCGTTCATCCCTCACTTCCCTCCACACCCCATGCTCACCACAAGAGTCCAGATGGGCACTCCATGAACTTAATGAGCCTTCAGTAAAAGCCCAACTCTCCTCAGACCATTCACTTATCGGCCACTTAGACACCTTGTGAGACTTTGGTCAGAGATGGCAACTATGTTTCATCTCAAGTTCCAGTTCTAACCAAGGGGAAGTGATTGTCCCAAGCTTTGTGTCAAAGAAAGTTACCATCTTTCCCCTTGCACTAATAAATATCTTTGAGACTATGTAAGAAAAGCAAAAAAAAAAAAAGATTCTGAGGCCACAGGTAGGACAGACGGGGAAAGAGAGGAACCGTCAAATAGGGACGGCTGCCGAGACAAGGCGGGAAGAGCCATAACACGCAGGCTGTCAAGTCTGCCATCCCTGCCCTTGTACAGTGGGCTTTGACTCACTAACACTAATACTTTCAAATCTGCCAACTCTACCTAGTGTGTTATACGTACTTTAGTTGGGGGGAGCTGAAGGAGGAGGGAGAGTGACAGTGGATTGTGACCGTGTCATTAGGTGCTGTGTCTAGCAGACGACAAGGTGAAGACGTAGCGAGTCTGAGGAAGGGGAAGGAGCCTCTAACAACAGCTGGAGATGTGGCCCCAAACAGCTGCAGATGGAAGACTGAACATCTGGACACCAGGCAGGCCTGAGGTAAGCCCTGAGCCTGGGTTCCCTCTGTCAGGTCTTACTGAATTCCTTACCCCGAGGACTTAGCAATCGTGCCCAAGTAAGAACATGCCTCTCACAATTTTGAAAGGTCAAAGTGCCCTGTTAATTGGGAATTCACTCATCTTCCCTATCCCTGCAACCAAAAACTGAAAAAACCCAAAGCCAAAAAATTCTCAGAACTTCATGTGTTATAACTGAAAACACTCAGTAAACAAAGCCAATCCTTGGGCTCCCTTGGGGAGTAATTGTCTAAGAATGCTTCTTTTCTTTCAGCTGGTGAGAGAGAGACAGACTTGCTAAGACTATGGAGCTCATCTTGAAAGCAT